>NW_028276915.1:30000-32500 GCF_965620075.1 Prunus avium
CCGGTATTGGGTTGAGTTTCTAAAAACAACCGTGCACACCGAGGTTAAACTTTACCGGCTCCACTCCGACTCGCCGCTCACCCACTACTCCGAAGGCAACCGATATTTTGTGGCATCATTGCTACTCTTAAGATTGTCATCCTCGACTTGCTCGTGCATTGGGCTCGCACCTTGCACACACAAGCAATGCCTAGACAATCCTAATCATAGCTCAACCGCACACTCAGAGGATTGGATAGCTTCTTTCAAAGCCAACCTACCCCCACACGTGTGAGAGTGGCCAACAATTCCCTAGCTTCTTCATCAACTCCGCCGAAAGCCATCCTCGACATACCCGTGCATTGAGAAGGTTTGGTGGCCGTACTCCCAACACAAAAGCATACCGAAGACAACCCCAAGCTAAAGCTCACTTGAAGCCAACGCATCGTCACCATGTGTTCGTGTGGCCGAGAATTGGGTAGCTTCTTCATCAACCCCGCCAAAAGCCATCCTCGACATACCCGTGCATTGAGAAGGTTTGGTGGCCGTACTCCCAACACAAAAGCATACCGAAGACAACCCCAAGCAAAAGTTCACTTGAAGCCAACCCATCGTCGCCCACAACTAGTGGGTGAATGGTGTGCTTCCCGGGGTTGGCATAGACATTCCCTCGCATGCAAAAGATTGTCGATGCGAAAGATTGTCTATGCCAAACCCGGGAAGCACACCATTCACACACTCCCGACCGGTGTGGTGTGGCGGTGATTGGATAGTTACAGATTGAGCACTTGCCAAGGATCAAAATGTGTCATTTAGAAGAAACATTTTCAAAAAGTTTTTAAAATCTTGTGGGTTTGCAACTCATAAGAGCGTCACTTTCAACGTCCCCGGTATTGGATTGAGTTTCTAAAAACAACCGTGCACACCGAGGTTAAACTTTACCGGCTCCACTCCGACTCGCCGCTCGCCCACAATTTGTTTGCAACGAAACATTTGTTTTTAATTTTGTTGGTTTAAATCTTGTTGGTTTGAAATTGTTTTGAAAAGGTTCTTTAAATCTAGTGGGTTTGCAACTCATAAGAGCATCACTTTCAACGTCCCCGGTATTGGATTGAGTTTCTAAAAACAACCGTGCACACCGAGGTTAAACTTTACCGGCTCCGCTCCGACTCGCCGCTCGCCCACTAGTCCGAAGGCAACAAAACATTTGTTTTTCATTTTGATGAAAATTTCTGTTTTTAAATCTTGTTGGTTTGAAATTTTTTTGAAAAGGTTCTTTAAATCTTGCGGGTTTGCAACTCATAAGAGCGTCACTTTCAACGTCCCCGGCATTGGATTGAGTTTCTAAAAACAACCGTGCACACCGAGGTTAAACTTTACCGGCTCCGCTCCGACTCACCGCTCGCCCACAAATCCGAAGGCAACAAAACATTTGTTTTTAATTTTGATGAATTTTTTTGAAAACATTGGCTTGGCAAGCCCCAATCCGCGACTATCCACCCACCGCCACCCCACACGGGTGGTTGTTGTTGCGAAATGAGGTTGTGGTCGACATGCCCGCGCATTTGAGAAGGAGTTCCTAGCACTCCATGCTCTTCCATGCCAAAAAAAAGCCTAGACAACCCCATTTCGCAACTTTCCACGCCTTTTTTTTTCCCCCTCACCCATGGCGGCGGCGTGGTGGCGGCGGCCGGATTCCGGCCACCACCGCCATGGGTGGCAGCCCCCCGACCCCGACACCAAACCCATAATACCGAGGCAACATATCGAGGCAACATATCGAGGCAACATGACATGGGTGTGGCGTGGGGGAAGGGGGCTGCAGCTAGGAGGGCATGGGCTGCCATGCATATGCAGGCAACACACACCCCCCTATATAGCATTTTATGCATTTAGCCCTTTGACAGGAAGAGACATCACCTATGCGCGAGGAGTCATAATGGGCTCTAAATAATTCAATACAAGGTATTTGGACGTGATTTTTTGCAGGGATACTAAGAAACATGCAATCTCTGATGGGAAAAAGTTTCATAAATATTTGAAGTCGGGAAGTATTTTTTATTATTTTTAGAAGTCGTAAAATTGAAAAAATCATTAAAAGAAATCCGGGAGGAATTTTTTAGTTTTGTAACTTGGAGAAGGTACTAAAAATCATAGACTACTTATGGGGAGCTTATTGTGCGAGGAAATTTCAATAAAAATGGGGTTTGACAAGGTTTGAAAAATTCTGTCGACATTTGAAAAAATCTGGAACTAGGCTGCCGGCATGCTGCGCACATGCTGCGCGCATGCTGCGCGCAGGCTGCGCGCAGGCCACGGCAGGACAAGTTTCGCTAGCCTCACTGTCGACCGAATGCGCAAGCTGCGCGCACGCCATGGCAAGACAAATTTCGCTAGCCTCACTGTCGACAGAGTCAGCACGCTGCGCGCACGCCATGGCAGGAGAAGTTTCGCTAGCCTCGCTGTCGACAGAATCAGCACGCTGCGCGCAAGCTGTGCGCGCGCATGGCATGGCAAGTTT
>NW_028276915.1:42500-45000 GCF_965620075.1 Prunus avium
ACTAGTCCGAAGGCAACAAAACATTTGTTTTTCATTTTGATGAAAATTTCTGTTTTTAAATCTTGTTGGTTTGAAATTTTTTTGAAAAGGTTCTTTAAATCTTGCGGGTTTGCAACTCATAAGAGCGTCACTTTCAACGTCCCCGGCATTGGATTGAGTTTCTAAAAACAACCGTGCACACCGAGGTTAAACTTTACCGGCTCCGCTCCGACTCACCGCTCGCCCACAAATCCGAAGGCAACAAAACATTTGTTTTTAATTTTGATGAATTTTTTTGAAAACATTGGCTTGGCAAGCCCCAATCCGCGACTATCCACCCACCGCCACCCCACACGGGTGGTTGTTGTTGCGAAATGAGGTTGTGGTCGACATGCCCGCGCATTTGAGAAGGAGTTCCTAGCACTCCATGCTCTTCCATGCCAAAAAAAAGCCTAGACAACCCCATTTCGCAACTTTCCACGCCTTTTTTTTTCCCCCTCACCCATGGCGGCGGCGTGGTGGCGGCGGCCGGATTCCGGCCACCACCGCCATGGGTGGCAGCCCCCCGACCCCGACACCAAACCCATAATACCGAGGCAACATATCGAGGCAACATATCGAGGCAACATGACATGGGTGTGGCGTGGGGGAAGGGGGCTGCAGCTAGGAGGGCATGGGCTGCCATGCATATGCAGGCAACACACACCCCCCTATATAGCATTTTATGCATTTAGCCCTTTGACAGGAAGAGACATCACCTATGCGCGAGGAGTCATAATGGGCTCTAAATAATTCAATACAAGGTATTTGGACGTGATTTTTTGCAGGGATACTAAGAAACATGCAATCTCTGATGGGAAAAAGTTTCATAAATATTTGAAGTCGGGAAGTATTTTTTATTATTTTTAGAAGTCGTAAAATTGAAAAAATCATTAAAAGAAATCCGGGAGGAATTTTTTAGTTTTGTAACTTGGAGAAGGTACTAAAAATCATAGACTACTTATGGGGAGCTTATTGTGCGAGGAAATTTCAATAAAAATGGGGTTTGACAAGGTTTGAAAAATTCTGTCGACATTTGAAAAAATCTGGAACTAGGCTGCCGGCATGCTGCGCACATGCTGCGCGCATGCTGCGCGCAGGCTGCGCGCAGGCCACGGCAGGACAAGTTTCGCTAGCCTCACTGTCGACCGAATGCGCAAGCTGCGCGCACGCCATGGCAAGACAAATTTCGCTAGCCTCACTGTCGACAGAGTCAGCACGCTGCGCGCACGCCATGGCAGGAGAAGTTTCGCTAGCCTCGCTGTCGACAGAATCAGCACGCTGCGCGCAAGCTGTGCGCGCGCATGGCATGGCAAGTTTCGAAAAATTCTGTCGACAGGCTCCCGAGCGCGCACGCTGCCGACATGTTGTGCGCACGCTGCCGGCATGCTGTGCACACGCTGCGCGCAAGCTGTGCGCGCGCATGGCATGGCAAGTTTCGAAAAATTCTGTCGACAGGCTGCCAAGCGCGCACGCTGCGCACACGCTGCCGGCATGCTGTGCGCACGCTGCCGGCATGCTGTGCACACGCTGCGCGCAAGCTGTGCGCGCGCATGGCATGGCAAGTTTCGAAAAATTCTGTCGACAGGCTCCCAAGCGCGCACGCTGCGCACACGCTGCCGGCATGCTGCGCGCACGCTGCCGGCATGCTGCGCGCAAGCTGTGCGCGCGCATGGCATTGCAAGTTTCGAAAAATTCTGCGGCCAGGCTCCCAAGCGCGCACGCTGCGCACACGCTGCCGGCATGCTGCGCGCACGCTGCCGGCATGCTGTGCGCACGCTGCGCGCGCGCATGGCAGGACAAGTTTCGAAAATTTCTGTCGACAGGCTGAGCAGCGCGCACGCTGCGCACAGGCTGCCGGCATGCTGCGCGCACGCCGCGCGCAAGCTGCGCGCGCGCATGGCAGGACAAGTTTCGAAAATTTCTGTCGACAGGCTCAGCAGCGCGCACGCTGCCGACATTCTGTGCGCACGCTGCGCACAGACTGCCGGCATGCTGCGCGCAGCCCATGGCAGGACAAGGTCCGAAAAATTCTGTCGACATTTTTACGCCATGGTAGGCTTCCGCTTCGCGTCACTTTGTCGACATTCAAGCCTACCATTTTTATTGAATTTTTCAAACCTTGTCAAACCCCATTATTCAAATGTCGAAAAATTCTGTCGACATTTTTACGCCATGGTAGGCTTCCGCTTTGCATCACTTTGTCGGAATGCATCGCATGGCGAGGCAAGGCAAGGCAAGGCCACAGCATGCCAAGGCGAAGGCAACGCATGGCTTGGTCAAGGCCACATCATGGGCACGGCATGCCAAGGCAAGGCGAGGCAAGCCATCCTTAGCCTCGCCTAGCCTCACTTACTCGGAATGCCTTGGATGATGCGCAATGCCAAGGCAAGGCAAGGCAAGGCATGGCTTGAATGGCTTGGTGTAGGCCACAACTTGGGCATGGCATGCCAATGCAAGGCAAGGCAAGGCAAGCCACGCC
>NW_028276915.1:65000-67500 GCF_965620075.1 Prunus avium
TTTGAAAAGGTTCTTTAAATCTAGTGGGTTTGCAACTCATAAGAGCATCACTTTCAACGTCCCCGGTATTGGATTGAGTTTCTAAAAACAACCGTGCACACCGAGGTTAAACTTTACCGGCTCCGCTCCGACTCGCCGCTCGCCCACTAGTCCGAAGGCAACAAAACATTTGTTTTTCATTTTGATGAAAATTTCTGTTTTTAAATCTTGTTGGTTTGAAATTTTTTTGAAAAGGTTCTTTAAATCTTGCGGGTTTGCAACTCATAAGAGCGTCACTTTCAACGTCCCCGGCATTGGATTGAGTTTCTAAAAACAACCGTGCACACCGAGGTTAAACTTTACCGGCTCCGCTCCGACTCACCGCTCGCCCACAAATCCGAAGGCAACAAAACATTTGTTTTTAATTTTGATGAATTTTTTTGAAAACATTGGCTTGGCAAGCCCCAATCCGCGACTATCCACCCACCGCCACCCCACACGGGTGGTTGTTGTTGCGAAATGAGGTTGTGGTCGACATGCCCGCGCATTTGAGAAGGAGTTCCTAGCACTCCATGCTCTTCCATGCCAAAAAAAAGCCTAGACAACCCCATTTCGCAACTTTCCACGCCTTTTTTTTTCCCCCTCACCCATGGCGGCGGCGTGGTGGCGGCGGCCGGATTCCGGCCACCACCGCCATGGGTGGCAGCCCCCCGACCCCGACACCAAACCCATAATACCGAGGCAACATATCGAGGCAACATATCGAGGCAACATGACATGGGTGTGGCGTGGGGGAAGGGGGCTGCAGCTAGGAGGGCATGGGCTGCCATGCATATGCAGGCAACACACACCCCCCTATATAGCATTTTATGCATTTAGCCCTTTGACAGGAAGAGACATCACCTATGCGCGAGGAGTCATAATGGGCTCTAAATAATTCAATACAAGGTATTTGGACGTGATTTTTTGCAGGGATACTAAGAAACATGCAATCTCTGATGGGAAAAAGTTTCATAAATATTTGAAGTCGGGAAGTATTTTTTATTATTTTTAGAAGTCGTAAAATTGAAAAAATCATTAAAAGAAATCCGGGAGGAATTTTTTAGTTTTGTAACTTGGAGAAGGTACTAAAAATCATAGACTACTTATGGGGAGCTTATTGTGCGAGGAAATTTCAATAAAAATGGGGTTTGACAAGGTTTGAAAAATTCTGTCGACATTTGAAAAAATCTGGAACTAGGCTGCCGGCATGCTGCGCACATGCTGCGCGCATGCTGCGCGCAGGCTGCGCGCAGGCCACGGCAGGACAAGTTTCGCTAGCCTCACTGTCGACCGAATGCGCAAGCTGCGCGCACGCCATGGCAAGACAAATTTCGCTAGCCTCACTGTCGACAGAGTCAGCACGCTGCGCGCACGCCATGGCAGGAGAAGTTTCGCTAGCCTCGCTGTCGACAGAATCAGCACGCTGCGCGCAAGCTGTGCGCGCGCATGGCATGGCAAGTTTCGAAAAATTCTGTCGACAGGCTCCCGAGCGCGCACGCTGCCGACATGTTGTGCGCACGCTGCCGGCATGCTGTGCACACGCTGCGCGCAAGCTGTGCGCGCGCATGGCATGGCAAGTTTCGAAAAATTCTGTCGACAGGCTGCCAAGCGCGCACGCTGCGCACACGCTGCCGGCATGCTGTGCGCACGCTGCCGGCATGCTGTGCACACGCTGCGCGCAAGCTGTGCGCGCGCATGGCATGGCAAGTTTCGAAAAATTCTGTCGACAGGCTCCCAAGCGCGCACGCTGCGCACACGCTGCCGGCATGCTGCGCGCACGCTGCCGGCATGCTGCGCGCAAGCTGTGCGCGCGCATGGCATTGCAAGTTTCGAAAAATTCTGCGGCCAGGCTCCCAAGCGCGCACGCTGCGCACACGCTGCCGGCATGCTGCGCGCACGCTGCCGGCATGCTGTGCGCACGCTGCGCGCGCGCATGGCAGGACAAGTTTCGAAAATTTCTGTCGACAGGCTGAGCAGCGCGCACGCTGCGCACAGGCTGCCGGCATGCTGCGCGCACGCCGCGCGCAAGCTGCGCGCGCGCATGGCAGGACAAGTTTCGAAAATTTCTGTCGACAGGCTCAGCAGCGCGCACGCTGCCGACATTCTGTGCGCACGCTGCGCACAGACTGCCGGCATGCTGCGCGCAGCCCATGGCAGGACAAGGTCCGAAAAATTCTGTCGACATTTTTACGCCATGGTAGGCTTCCGCTTCGCGTCACTTTGTCGACATTCAAGCCTACCATTTTTATTGAATTTTTCAAACCTTGTCAAACCCCATTATTCAAATGTCGAAAAATTCTGTCGACATTTTTACGCCATGGTAGGCTTCCGCTTTGCATCACTTTGTCGGAATGCATCGCATGGCGAGGCAAGGCAAGGCAAGGCCACAGCATGCCAAGGCGAAGGCAACGCATGGCTTGGTCAAGGCCACATCATGGGCACGGCATGCCAAGGCAAGGCGAGGCAAGCCATCCTTAGC
>NW_028276915.1:87500-90000 GCF_965620075.1 Prunus avium
ACCGTGCACACCGAGGTTAAACTTTACCGGCTCCACTCCGACTCGCCGCTCGCCCACAATTTGTTTGCAACGAAACATTTGTTTTTAATTTTGTTGGTTTAAATCTTGTTGGTTTGAAATTGTTTTGAAAAGGTTCTTTAAATCTAGTGGGTTTGCAACTCATAAGAGCATCACTTTCAACGTCCCCGGTATTGGATTGAGTTTCTAAAAACAACCGTGCACACCGAGGTTAAACTTTACCGGCTCCGCTCCGACTCGCCGCTCGCCCACTAGTCCGAAGGCAACAAAACATTTGTTTTTCATTTTGATGAAAATTTCTGTTTTTAAATCTTGTTGGTTTGAAATTTTTTTGAAAAGGTTCTTTAAATCTTGCGGGTTTGCAACTCATAAGAGCGTCACTTTCAACGTCCCCGGCATTGGATTGAGTTTCTAAAAACAACCGTGCACACCGAGGTTAAACTTTACCGGCTCCGCTCCGACTCACCGCTCGCCCACAAATCCGAAGGCAACAAAACATTTGTTTTTAATTTTGATGAATTTTTTTGAAAACATTGGCTTGGCAAGCCCCAATCCGCGACTATCCACCCACCGCCACCCCACACGGGTGGTTGTTGTTGCGAAATGAGGTTGTGGTCGACATGCCCGCGCATTTGAGAAGGAGTTCCTAGCACTCCATGCTCTTCCATGCCAAAAAAAAGCCTAGACAACCCCATTTCGCAACTTTCCACGCCTTTTTTTTTCCCCCTCACCCATGGCGGCGGCGTGGTGGCGGCGGCCGGATTCCGGCCACCACCGCCATGGGTGGCAGCCCCCCGACCCCGACACCAAACCCATAATACCGAGGCAACATATCGAGGCAACATATCGAGGCAACATGACATGGGTGTGGCGTGGGGGAAGGGGGCTGCAGCTAGGAGGGCATGGGCTGCCATGCATATGCAGGCAACACACACCCCCCTATATAGCATTTTATGCATTTAGCCCTTTGACAGGAAGAGACATCACCTATGCGCGAGGAGTCATAATGGGCTCTAAATAATTCAATACAAGGTATTTGGACGTGATTTTTTGCAGGGATACTAAGAAACATGCAATCTCTGATGGGAAAAAGTTTCATAAATATTTGAAGTCGGGAAGTATTTTTTATTATTTTTAGAAGTCGTAAAATTGAAAAAATCATTAAAACAAATCCGGGAGGAATTTTTTAGTTTTGTAACTTGGAGAAGGTACTAAAAATCATAGACTACTTATGGGGAGCTTATTGTGCGAGGAAATTTCAATAAAAATGGGGTTTGACAAGGTTTGAAAAATTCTGTCGACATTTGAAAAAATCTGGAACTAGGCTGCCGGCATGCTGCGCACATGCTGCGCGCATGCTGCGCGCAGGCTGCGCGCAGGCCACGGCAGGACAAGTTTCGCTAGCCTCACTGTCGACCGAATGCGCAAGCTGCGCGCACGCCATGGCAAGACAAATTTCGCTAGCCTCACTGTCGACAGAGTCAGCACGCTGCGCGCACGCCATGGCAGGAGAAGTTTCGCTAGCCTCGCTGTCGACAGAATCAGCACGCTGCGCGCAAGCTGTGCGCGCGCATGGCATGGCAAGTTTCGAAAAATTCTGTCGACAGGCTCCCGAGCGCGCACGCTGCCGACATGTTGTGCGCACGCTGCCGGCATGCTGTGCACACGCTGCGCGCAAGCTGTGCGCGCGCATGGCATGGCAAGTTTCGAAAAATTCTGTCGACAGGCTGCCAAGCGCGCACGCTGCGCACACGCTGCCGGCATGCTGTGCGCACGCTGCCGGCATGCTGTGCACACGCTGCGCGCAAGCTGTGCGCGCGCATGGCATGGCAAGTTTCGAAAAATTCTGTCGACAGGCTCCCAAGCGCGCACGCTGCGCACACGCTGCCGGCATGCTGCGCGCACGCTGCCGGCATGCTGCGCGCAAGCTGTGCGCGCGCATGGCATTGCAAGTTTCGAAAAATTCTGCGGCCAGGCTCCCAAGCGCGCACGCTGCGCACACGCTGCCGGCATGCTGCGCGCACGCTGCCGGCATGCTGTGCGCACGCTGCGCGCGCGCATGGCAGGACAAGTTTCGAAAATTTCTGTCGACAGGCTGAGCAGCGCGCACGCTGCGCACAGGCTGCCGGCATGCTGCGCGCACGCCGCGCGCAAGCTGCGCGCGCGCATGGCAGGACAAGTTTCGAAAATTTCTGTCGACAGGCTCAGCAGCGCGCACGCTGCCGACATTCTGTGCGCACGCTGCGCACAGACTGCCGGCATGCTGCGCGCAGCCCATGGCAGGACAAGGTCCGAAAAATTCTGTCGACATTTTTACGCCATGGTAGGCTTCCGCTTCGCGTCACTTTGTCGACATTCAAGCCTACCATTTTTATTGAATTTTTCAAACCTTGTCAAACCCCATTATTCAAATGTCGAAAAATTCTGTCGACATTTTTACGCCATGGTAGGCTTCCGCTTTGCATCACTTTGTCGGAATGCA
>NW_028276915.1:110000-112500 GCF_965620075.1 Prunus avium
CAAGGATCAAAATGTGTCATTTAGAAGAAACATTTTCAAAAAGTTTTTAAAATCTTGTGGGTTTGCAACTCATAAGAGCGTCACTTTCAACGTCCCCGGTATTGGATTGAGTTTCTAAAAACAACCGTGCACACCGAGGTTAAACTTTACCGGCTCCACTCCGACTCGCCGCTCGCCCACAATTTGTTTGCAACGAAACATTTGTTTTTAATTTTGTTGGTTTAAATCTTGTTGGTTTGAAATTGTTTTGAAAAGGTTCTTTAAATCTAGTGGGTTTGCAACTCATAAGAGCATCACTTTCAACGTCCCCGGTATTGGATTGAGTTTCTAAAAACAACCGTGCACACCGAGGTTAAACTTTACCGGCTCCGCTCCGACTCGCCGCTCGCCCACTAGTCCGAAGGCAACAAAACATTTGTTTTTCATTTTGATGAAAATTTCTGTTTTTAAATCTTGTTGGTTTGAAATTTTTTTGAAAAGGTTCTTTAAATCTTGCGGGTTTGCAACTCATAAGAGCGTCACTTTCAACGTCCCCGGCATTGGATTGAGTTTCTAAAAACAACCGTGCACACCGAGGTTAAACTTTACCGGCTCCGCTCCGACTCACCGCTCGCCCACAAATCCGAAGGCAACAAAACATTTGTTTTTAATTTTGATGAATTTTTTTGAAAACATTGGCTTGGCAAGCCCCAATCCGCGACTATCCACCCACCGCCACCCCACACGGGTGGTTGTTGTTGCGAAATGAGGTTGTGGTCGACATGCCCGCGCATTTGAGAAGGAGTTCCTAGCACTCCATGCTCTTCCATGCCAAAAAAAAGCCTAGACAACCCCATTTCGCAACTTTCCACGCCTTTTTTTTTCCCCCTCACCCATGGCGGCGGCGTGGTGGCGGCGGCCGGATTCCGGCCACCACCGCCATGGGTGGCAGCCCCCCGACCCCGACACCAAACCCATAATACCGAGGCAACATATCGAGGCAACATATCGAGGCAACATGACATGGGTGTGGCGTGGGGGAAGGGGGCTGCAGCTAGGAGGGCATGGGCTGCCATGCATATGCAGGCAACACACACCCCCCTATATAGCATTTTATGCATTTAGCCCTTTGACAGGAAGAGACATCACCTATGCGCGAGGAGTCATAATGGGCTCTAAATAATTCAATACAAGGTATTTGGACGTGATTTTTTGCAGGGATACTAAGAAACATGCAATCTCTGATGGGAAAAAGTTTCATAAATATTTGAAGTCGGGAAGTATTTTTTATTATTTTTAGAAGTCGTAAAATTGAAAAAATCATTAAAAGAAATCCGGGAGGAATTTTTTAGTTTTGTAACTTGGAGAAGGTACTAAAAATCATAGACTACTTATGGGGAGCTTATTGTGCGAGGAAATTTCAATAAAAATGGGGTTTGACAAGGTTTGAAAAATTCTGTCGACATTTGAAAAAATCTGGAACTAGGCTGCCGGCATGCTGCGCACATGCTGCGCGCATGCTGCGCGCAGGCTGCGCGCAGGCCACGGCAGGACAAGTTTCGCTAGCCTCACTGTCGACCGAATGCGCAAGCTGCGCGCACGCCATGGCAAGACAAATTTCGCTAGCCTCACTGTCGACAGAGTCAGCACGCTGCGCGCACGCCATGGCAGGAGAAGTTTCGCTAGCCTCGCTGTCGACAGAATCAGCACGCTGCGCGCAAGCTGTGCGCGCGCATGGCATGGCAAGTTTCGAAAAATTCTGTCGACAGGCTCCCGAGCGCGCACGCTGCCGACATGTTGTGCGCACGCTGCCGGCATGCTGTGCACACGCTGCGCGCAAGCTGTGCGCGCGCATGGCATGGCAAGTTTCGAAAAATTCTGTCGACAGGCTGCCAAGCGCGCACGCTGCGCACACGCTGCCGGCATGCTGTGCGCACGCTGCCGGCATGCTGTGCACACGCTGCGCGCAAGCTGTGCGCGCGCATGGCATGGCAAGTTTCGAAAAATTCTGTCGACAGGCTCCCAAGCGCGCACGCTGCGCACACGCTGCCGGCATGCTGCGCGCACGCTGCCGGCATGCTGCGCGCAAGCTGTGCGCGCGCATGGCATTGCAAGTTTCGAAAAATTCTGCGGCCAGGCTCCCAAGCGCGCACGCTGCGCACACGCTGCCGGCATGCTGCGCGCACGCTGCCGGCATGCTGTGCGCACGCTGCGCGCGCGCATGGCAGGACAAGTTTCGAAAATTTCTGTCGACAGGCTGAGCAGCGCGCACGCTGCGCACAGGCTGCCGGCATGCTGCGCGCACGCCGCGCGCAAGCTGCGCGCGCGCATGGCAGGACAAGTTTCGAAAATTTCTGTCGACAGGCTCAGCAGCGCGCACGCTGCCGACATTCTGTGCGCACGCTGCGCACAGACTGCCGGCATGCTGCGCGCAGCCCATGGCAGGACAAGGTCCGAAAAATTCTGTCGACATTTTTACGCCATGGTAGGCTTCCGCTTCGCGTCACTTTGTCGACATTCA
>NW_028276915.1:132500-135000 GCF_965620075.1 Prunus avium
CTCGCATGCAAAAGATTGTCGATGCGAAAGATTGTCTATGCCAAACCCGGGAAGCACACCATTCACACACTCCCGACCGGTGTGGTGTGGCGGTGATTGGATAGTTACAGATTGAGCACTTGCCAAGGATCAAAATGTGTCATTTAGAAGAAACATTTTCAAAAAGTTTTTAAAATCTTGTGGGTTTGCAACTCATAAGAGCGTCACTTTCAACGTCCCCGGTATTGGATTGAGTTTCTAAAAACAACCGTGCACACCGAGGTTAAACTTTACCGGCTCCACTCCGACTCGCCGCTCGCCCACAATTTGTTTGCAACGAAACATTTGTTTTTAATTTTGTTGGTTTAAATCTTGTTGGTTTGAAATTGTTTTGAAAAGGTTCTTTAAATCTAGTGGGTTTGCAACTCATAAGAGCATCACTTTCAACGTCCCCGGTATTGGATTGAGTTTCTAAAAACAACCGTGCACACCGAGGTTAAACTTTACCGGCTCCGCTCCGACTCGCCGCTCGCCCACTAGTCCGAAGGCAACAAAACATTTGTTTTTCATTTTGATGAAAATTTCTGTTTTTAAATCTTGTTGGTTTGAAATTTTTTTGAAAAGGTTCTTTAAATCTTGCGGGTTTGCAACTCATAAGAGCGTCACTTTCAACGTCCCCGGCATTGGATTGAGTTTCTAAAAACAACCGTGCACACCGAGGTTAAACTTTACCGGCTCCGCTCCGACTCACCGCTCGCCCACAAATCCGAAGGCAACAAAACATTTGTTTTTAATTTTGATGAATTTTTTTGAAAACATTGGCTTGGCAAGCCCCAATCCGCGACTATCCACCCACCGCCACCCCACACGGGTGGTTGTTGTTGCGAAATGAGGTTGTGGTCGACATGCCCGCGCATTTGAGAAGGAGTTCCTAGCACTCCATGCTCTTCCATGCCAAAAAAAAGCCTAGACAACCCCATTTCGCAACTTTCCACGCCTTTTTTTTTCCCCCTCACCCATGGCGGCGGCGTGGTGGCGGCGGCCGGATTCCGGCCACCACCGCCATGGGTGGCAGCCCCCCGACCCCGACACCAAACCCATAATACCGAGGCAACATATCGAGGCAACATATCGAGGCAACATGACATGGGTGTGGCGTGGGGGAAGGGGGCTGCAGCTAGGAGGGCATGGGCTGCCATGCATATGCAGGCAACACACACCCCCCTATATAGCATTTTATGCATTTAGCCCTTTGACAGGAAGAGACATCACCTATGCGCGAGGAGTCATAATGGGCTCTAAATAATTCAATACAAGGTATTTGGACGTGATTTTTTGCAGGGATACTAAGAAACATGCAATCTCTGATGGGAAAAAGTTTCATAAATATTTGAAGTCGGGAAGTATTTTTTATTATTTTTAGAAGTCGTAAAATTGAAAAAATCATTAAAACAAATCCGGGAGGAATTTTTTAGTTTTGTAACTTGGAGAAGGTACTAAAAATCATAGACTACTTATGGGGAGCTTATTGTGCGAGGAAATTTCAATAAAAATGGGGTTTGACAAGGTTTGAAAAATTCTGTCGACATTTGAAAAAATCTGGAACTAGGCTGCCGGCATGCTGCGCACATGCTGCGCGCATGCTGCGCGCAGGCTGCGCGCAGGCCACGGCAGGACAAGTTTCGCTAGCCTCACTGTCGACCGAATGCGCAAGCTGCGCGCACGCCATGGCAAGACAAATTTCGCTAGCCTCACTGTCGACAGAGTCAGCACGCTGCGCGCACGCCATGGCAGGAGAAGTTTCGCTAGCCTCGCTGTCGACAGAATCAGCACGCTGCGCGCAAGCTGTGCGCGCGCATGGCATGGCAAGTTTCGAAAAATTCTGTCGACAGGCTCCCGAGCGCGCACGCTGCCGACATGTTGTGCGCACGCTGCCGGCATGCTGTGCACACGCTGCGCGCAAGCTGTGCGCGCGCATGGCATGGCAAGTTTCGAAAAATTCTGTCGACAGGCTGCCAAGCGCGCACGCTGCGCACACGCTGCCGGCATGCTGTGCGCACGCTGCCGGCATGCTGTGCACACGCTGCGCGCAAGCTGTGCGCGCGCATGGCATGGCAAGTTTCGAAAAATTCTGTCGACAGGCTCCCAAGCGCGCACGCTGCGCACACGCTGCCGGCATGCTGCGCGCACGCTGCCGGCATGCTGCGCGCAAGCTGTGCGCGCGCATGGCATTGCAAGTTTCGAAAAATTCTGCGGCCAGGCTCCCAAGCGCGCACGCTGCGCACACGCTGCCGGCATGCTGCGCGCACGCTGCCGGCATGCTGTGCGCACGCTGCGCGCGCGCATGGCAGGACAAGTTTCGAAAATTTCTGTCGACAGGCTGAGCAGCGCGCACGCTGCGCACAGGCTGCCGGCATGCTGCGCGCACGCCGCGCGCAAGCTGCGCGCGCGCATGGCAGGACAAGTTTCGAAAATTTCTGTCGACAGGCTCAGCAGCGCGCACGCTGCCGACATTCTGTGC
>NW_028276915.1:155000-157500 GCF_965620075.1 Prunus avium
TAAATCTTGTTGGTTTGAAATTGTTTTGAAAAGGTTCTTTAAATCTAGTGGGTTTGCAACTCATAAGAGCATCACTTTCAACGTCCCCGGTATTGGATTGAGTTTCTAAAAACAACCGTGCACACCGAGGTTAAACTTTACCGGCTCCGCTCCGACTCGCCGCTCGCCCACTAGTCCGAAGGCAACAAAACATTTGTTTTTCATTTTGATGAAAATTTCTGTTTTTAAATCTTGTTGGTTTGAAATTTTTTTGAAAAGGTTCTTTAAATCTTGCGGGTTTGCAACTCATAAGAGCGTCACTTTCAACGTCCCCGGCATTGGATTGAGTTTCTAAAAACAACCGTGCACACCGAGGTTAAACTTTACCGGCTCCGCTCCGACTCACCGCTCGCCCACAAATCCGAAGGCAACAAAACATTTGTTTTTAATTTTGATGAATTTTTTTGAAAACATTGGCTTGGCAAGCCCCAATCCGCGACTATCCACCCACCGCCACCCCACACGGGTGGTTGTTGTTGCGAAATGAGGTTGTGGTCGACATGCCCGCGCATTTGAGAAGGAGTTCCTAGCACTCCATGCTCTTCCATGCCAAAAAAAAGCCTAGACAACCCCATTTCGCAACTTTCCACGCCTTTTTTTTTCCCCCTCACCCATGGCGGCGGCGTGGTGGCGGCGGCCGGATTCCGGCCACCACCGCCATGGGTGGCAGCCCCCCGACCCCGACACCAAACCCATAATACCGAGGCAACATATCGAGGCAACATATCGAGGCAACATGACATGGGTGTGGCGTGGGGGAAGGGGGCTGCAGCTAGGAGGGCATGGGCTGCCATGCATATGCAGGCAACACACACCCCCCTATATAGCATTTTATGCATTTAGCCCTTTGACAGGAAGAGACATCACCTATGCGCGAGGAGTCATAATGGGCTCTAAATAATTCAATACAAGGTATTTGGACGTGATTTTTTGCAGGGATACTAAGAAACATGCAATCTCTGATGGGAAAAAGTTTCATAAATATTTGAAGTCGGGAAGTATTTTTTATTATTTTTAGAAGTCGTAAAATTGAAAAAATCATTAAAAGAAATCCGGGAGGAATTTTTTAGTTTTGTAACTTGGAGAAGGTACTAAAAATCATAGACTACTTATGGGGAGCTTATTGTGCGAGGAAATTTCAATAAAAATGGGGTTTGACAAGGTTTGAAAAATTCTGTCGACATTTGAAAAAATCTGGAACTAGGCTGCCGGCATGCTGCGCACATGCTGCGCGCATGCTGCGCGCAGGCTGCGCGCAGGCCACGGCAGGACAAGTTTCGCTAGCCTCACTGTCGACCGAATGCGCAAGCTGCGCGCACGCCATGGCAAGACAAATTTCGCTAGCCTCACTGTCGACAGAGTCAGCACGCTGCGCGCACGCCATGGCAGGAGAAGTTTCGCTAGCCTCGCTGTCGACAGAATCAGCACGCTGCGCGCAAGCTGTGCGCGCGCATGGCATGGCAAGTTTCGAAAAATTCTGTCGACAGGCTCCCGAGCGCGCACGCTGCCGACATGTTGTGCGCACGCTGCCGGCATGCTGTGCACACGCTGCGCGCAAGCTGTGCGCGCGCATGGCATGGCAAGTTTCGAAAAATTCTGTCGACAGGCTGCCAAGCGCGCACGCTGCGCACACGCTGCCGGCATGCTGTGCGCACGCTGCCGGCATGCTGTGCACACGCTGCGCGCAAGCTGTGCGCGCGCATGGCATGGCAAGTTTCGAAAAATTCTGTCGACAGGCTCCCAAGCGCGCACGCTGCGCACACGCTGCCGGCATGCTGCGCGCACGCTGCCGGCATGCTGCGCGCAAGCTGTGCGCGCGCATGGCATTGCAAGTTTCGAAAAATTCTGCGGCCAGGCTCCCAAGCGCGCACGCTGCGCACACGCTGCCGGCATGCTGCGCGCACGCTGCCGGCATGCTGTGCGCACGCTGCGCGCGCGCATGGCAGGACAAGTTTCGAAAATTTCTGTCGACAGGCTGAGCAGCGCGCACGCTGCGCACAGGCTGCCGGCATGCTGCGCGCAGGCTGCCGGCATGCTGCGCGCACGCCGCGCGCAAGCTGCGCGCGCGCATGGCAGGACAAGTTTCGAAAATTTCTGTCGACAGGCTCAGCAGCGCGCACGCTGCCGACATGCTGTGCGCACGCTGCGCACAGACTGCCGGCATGCTGCGCGCAGCCCATGGCAGGACAAGGTCCGAAAAATTCTGTCGACATTTTTACGCCATGGTAGGCTTCCGCTTCGCGTCACTTTGTCGACATTCAAGCCTACCATTTTTATTGAATTTTTCAAACCTTGTCAAACCCCATTATTCAAATGTCGAAAAATTCTGTCGACATTTTTACGCCATGGTAGGCTTCCGCTTTGCATCACTTTGTCGGAATGCATCGCATGGCGAGGCAAGGCAAGGCAAGGCCACAGCATGCCAAGGCGAAGGCAACGCATGGCTTGGTCAAGGCCACAT
>NW_028276916.1:7500-10000 GCF_965620075.1 Prunus avium
CTGCCATGCGCGCGCGCAGCGTGCGCACAGCATGCCGGCAGCGTGCGCACAGCATGCCGGCAGCGTGCGCGCACCATGCCGGCAGCGTGCGCGCAGCTTGCGCGCAGCGTGCTGATTCTGTCGACAGTGAGGCTAGCGAAACTTGTCCTGCCATGGCGTGCGCGCAGCCTGTGCGCGCAGCTTGCGCATCTGTCGACAGTGAGGCTAGCGAACTTGTCCTGCCATGGCATGCGCTGTGCGCAGCCTGTGCGCAGCGTGCGCGCAGCTTGCGCATCTGTCGACAGTGAGGCTAGCGAAACTTGTCCTGCCATGGCATGCGCGGCGCCTGCGCGCAGCCTGCGCGCAGCATGCGCACAACATGCGCACAGGCTGTGCGCAGCGTGCGCGGAGCTTGCGCGCAGCTTGCGCATCTGTCGACAGTGAGGCTAGCGAAACTTGTCCTGCCATGGCATGCGCGCAGCGTGCGCGCAGTCTGTGCGCAGCATGCGCGCAGCCTGTGCGCAGCGTGCGCGCAGCTTGCGCATCTGTCGACAGTGAGGCTAGCGAAACTTGTCCTGCCATGGCATGCGCGCAGTCTGCGCGCAGCATGCGCGCAGCCTGCGCGCAGCATGTGCGCAGCATGCCGGCAGCATGGTTCCAGGTTTTTTCAAATGTCGACAGAATTTTTCAAATCTTGTCAAACCCCGTTTTTATTGAAATTTCCTCGCACAATAAGCTCCCCATAAGTAGTCTATGATTTTTAGGACCTTCTCCAACTTACAAAACTAAAAAATTCCTCCCGGATTTGTTTTAATGATTTTTTCAATTTTACGACTTCTAAAAATAATAAAAAATACTTCCCGACTTCAAAAATTTATGAAACTTTTTCCCATCATAGATTGCATGTTTCTTAGTATCCCTGCAAAAAATCACGTCCAAATACCTTGTATTGAATTATTTAGAGCCCATTATGACTCCTCGCGCATAGGTGATGTCTCTTCCTGTCAAAGGGCTAAATGCATAAAATGCTATATAGGGGGGTGTGTGTTGCCTGCATATGCATGGCAGCCCATGCCTTCCTAGCTGCAGCCCCCTTCCCCCACGCCACACCCATGTCATGTTGCCTCGATATGTTGCCTCGGTATTATGGGTTTGGTGTCGGGGTCGGGGGGCTGCCACCCATGGCGGTGGTGGCCGGAATCCGGCCGCCGCCACCACGCCGCCGCCATGGGTGAGGGAGGAAAAAAAAGGCGTGGAAAGTTGCGAAATGGGGTTGTCTAGGCTTTTTTTTGGCATGGGAGAGCATGGAGTGCTAGGAACTCCTTCTCAAATGCACGGGCATGTCGACCACAACCTCATTTCGCAACAACAACCACTCGTGTGGGGTGGCGGTGGGTGGATAGTCGCGGATTGGGGCTTGCCAAGCCAATGTTTTCAAAAAATTTCATCAAAATTAAAAACAAATGTTTTGTTGCCTTCGGATTTGTGGGCGAGCGGCGAGTCGGAGTGGAGCCGGTAAAGTTTAACCTCGGTGTGCACGGTTGTTTTTAGAAACTCAATCCAATGCCGGGGACGTTGAAAGTGACGCTCTTATGAGTTGCAAACCCGCAAGATTTAAAGAACCTTTTCAAAACAATTTCAAACCAACAAGATTTAAAAACAGAAATTTTCATCAAAATGAAAAACAAATGTTTTGTTGCCTTCGGACTAGTGGGCGAGCGGCGAGTCGGAGTGGAGCCGGTAAAGTTTAACCTCGGTGTGCACGGTTGTTTTTAGAAACTCAATCCAATGCCGGGGACGTTGAAAGTGACGCTCTTATGAGTTGCAAACCCACTAGATTTAAAGAACCTTTTCAAAACAATTTCAAACCAACAAAATTAAAAACAAATGTTTCGTTGCAAACAAATTGTGGGCGAGCGGCGAGTCGGAGTGGAGCCGGTAAAGTTTAACCTCGGTGTGCACGGTTGTTTTTAGAAACTCAATCCAATACCGGGGACGTTGAAAGTGACGCTCTTATGAGTTGCAAACCCACAAGATTTTAAAAACTTTTTGAAAATGTTTCTTCTAAATGACACATTTTGATCCTTGGCAAGTGCTCAATCCGTAACTATCCAATCACCGCCACACCACACCGGTCGGGAGTGTGTGAATGGTGTGCTTCCCGGGGTTGGCATAGATAATCTTTCGCATCGACAATCTTTTGCATGCGAGGGAATGTCTATGCCAACCCCGGGAAGCACACCATTCACCCACTAGTTGTGGGCGACGATGGGTTGGCTTCAAATGAATTTTTGCTTGGGGTTGTCCTCGGTATGCTTTTGTGTTGGGAGTACGGCCACCAAACCTTCTCAATGCACGGGTATGTCGAGGATGGCTTTCGGCGGGGTTGATGAAGAAGCTACCCAATTCTCGGCCACACGAACACATGGTGACGATGCGTTGGCTTCAAGTGAGCTTTAGCTTGGGGTTGTCTTCGGTATGCTTTTGTGTTGGGAGTACGGCCACCAAACCTTCTCAATGC
>NW_028276916.1:40000-42500 GCF_965620075.1 Prunus avium
GAGGTTATTGGAGGCTTCGGATGGCGTGGCTTGCCTTGCCTTGCATTGGCATGCCATGCCCAAGTTGTGGCCTACACCAAGCCATTCAAGCCATGCGTTGCCTTACCTTGGAATTGCTCATCATCCAATGCATTCCGAGAAAGTGAGTGTAGGCGAGGCTAAGGATGGCTTGCCTTGCCTTGCCTTGCATTGGCATGCCATGCCCAAGTTGTGGCCTACACCAAGCCATTCAAGCCATGCGTTGCCTTACCTTGGAATTGCTCATCATCCAATGCATTCCGAGAAAGTGAGTGTAGGCGAGGCTAAGGATGGCTTGCCTCGCCTTGCCTTGGCATGCCGTGCCCATGATGTGGCCTTGACCAAGCCATTCAAGCCATGCGTTGCCTTCGCCTTGGCATGCCGTGGCCTTGCCTCGCCATGCGATGCATTCCGACAAAGTGACGCGAAGCGGAAGCCTATCATGGCGTAAAAATGTCGACAAAATTTTTCGACATTTGAATAATGGGGTTTGACAAGGTTTGAAAAATTCAATACAAATGGTAGGCTTGAATGTCGACAAAGTGACGCGAAGCGGAAGCCTACCACGGCGTAAAAATGTCGACAGAATTTTTCGGACCTTGTCCTGCCATGGGCTGCGCGCAGCATGCCGGCAGCCTGTGCGCAGCGTGCGCACAGCATGTCGGCAGCGTGCGCGCTGCTGAGACTGTCGACAGAAATTTTCGAAACTTGTCCTGCCATGCGCGCGCGCAGCGTGCGCACAGCATGCCGGCAGCGTGCGCGCACCATGCCGGCAGCGTGCGCGCAGCTTGCGCGCAGCGTGCTGATTCTGTCGACAGTGAGGCTAGCGAAACTTGTCCTGCCATGGCGTGCGCGCAGCCTGTGCGCGCAGCTTGCGCATCTGTCGACAGTGAGGCTAGCGAACTTGTCCTGCCATGGCATGCGCTGTGCGCAGCCTGTGCGCAGCGTGCGCGCAGCTTGCGCATCTGTCGACAGTGAGGCTAGCGAAACTTGTCCTGCCATGGCATGCGCGCAGCCTGCGCACAACATGCGCACAGGCTGTGCGCAGCGTGCGCGGAGCTTGCGCGCAGCTTGCGCGCAGCTTGCGCATCTGTCGACAGTGAGGCTAGCGAAACTTGTCCTGCCATGGCATGCGCGCAGCGTGCGCGCAGTCTGTGCGCAGCATGCGCGCAGCCTGTGCGCAGCGTGCGCGCAGCCTGTGCGCAGCGTGCGCGCAGCCTGTGCGCAGCGTGCGCGCAGCTTGCGCATCTGTCGACAGTGAGGCTAGCGAAACTTGTCCTGCCATGGCATGCGCGCAGTCTGCGCGCAGCATGCGCGCAGCATGTGCGCAGCATGCCGGCAGCATGGTTCCAGGTTTTTTCAAATGTCGACAGAATTTTTCAAATCTTGTCAAACCCCGTTTTTATTGAAATTTCCTCGCACAATAAGCTCCCCATAAGTAGTCTATGATTTTTAGGACCTTCTCCAACTTACAAAACTAAAAAATTCCTCCCGGATTTGTTTTAATGATTTTTTCAATTTTACGACTTCTAAAAATAATAAAAAATACTTCCCGACTTCAAAAATTTATGAAACTTTTTCCCATCATAGATTGCATGTTTCTTAGTATCCCTGCAAAAAATCACGTCCAAATACCTTGTATTGAATTATTTAGAGCCCATTATGACTCCTCGCGCATAGGTGATGTCTCTTCCTGTCAAAGGGCTAAATGCATAAAATGCTATATAGGGGGGTGTGTGTTGCCTGCATATGCATGGCAGCCCATGCCTTCCTAGCTGCAGCCCCCTTCCCCCACGCCACACCCATGTCATGTTGCCTCGATATGTTGCCTCGGTATTATGGGTTTGGTGTCGGGGTCGGGGGGCTGCCACCCATGGCGGTGGTGGCCGGAATCCGGCCTCCGCCACCACGCCGCCGCCATGGGTGAGGGAGGAAAAAAAAGGCGTGGAAAGTTGCGAAATGGGGTTGTCTAGGCTTTTTTTTGGCATGGGAGAGCATGGAGTGCTAGGAACTCCTTCTCAAATGCACGGGCATGTCGACCACAACCTCATTTCGCAACAACAACCACCCGTGTGGGGTGGCGGTGGGTGGATAGTCGCGGATTGGGGCTTGCCAAGCCAATGTTTTCAAAAAATTTCATCAAAATTAAAAACAAATGTTTTGTTGCCTTCGGATTTGTGGGCGAGCGGCGAGTCGGAGTGGAGCCGGTAAAGTTTAACCTCGGTGTGCACGGTTGTTTTTAGAAACTCAATCCAATGCCGGGGACGTTGAAAGTGACGCTCTTATGAGTTGCAAACCCGCAAGATTTAAAGAACCTTTTCAAAACAATTTCAAACCAACAAGATTTAAAAACAGAAATTTTCATCAAAATGAAAAACAAATGTTTTGTTGCCTTCGGACTAGTGGGCGAGCGGCGAGTCGGAGTGGAGCCGGTAAAGTTTAACCTCGGTGTGCACGGTTGTTTTTAGAAACTCAATCCAAT
>NW_028276916.1:62500-65000 GCF_965620075.1 Prunus avium
TTGGCATGCCGTGCCCATGATGTGGCCTTGACCAAGCCATTCAAGCCATGCGTTGCCTTCGCCTTGGCATGCCGTGGCCTTGCCTCGCCATGCGATGCATTCCGACAAAGTGACGCGAAGCGGAAGCCTATCATGGCGTAAAAATGTCGACAAAATTTTTCGACATTTGAATAATGGGGTTTGACAAGGTTTGAAAAATTCAATACAAATGGTAGGCTTGAATGTCGACAAAGTGACGCGAAGCGGAAGCCTACCACGGCGTAAAAATGTCGACAGAATTTTTCGGACCTTGTCCTGCCATGGGCTGCGCGCAGCATGCCGGCAGCCTGTGCGCAGCGTGCGCACAGCATGTCGGCAGCGTGCGCGCTGCTGAGACTGTCGACAGAAATTTTCGAAACTTGTCCTGCCATGCGCGCGCGCAGCGTGCGCACAGCATGCCGGCAGCGTGCGCGCACCATGCCGGCAGCGTGCGCGCAGCTTGCGCGCAGCGTGCTGATTCTGTCGACAGTGAGGCTAGCGAAACTTGTCCTGCCATGGCGTGCGCGCAGCCTGTGCGCGCAGCTTGCGCATCTGTCGACAGTGAGGCTAGCGAACTTGTCCTGCCATGGCATGCGCTGTGCGCAGCCTGTGCGCAGCGTGCGCGCAGCTTGCGCATCTGTCGACAGTGAGGCTAGCGAAACTTGTCCTGCCATGGCATGCGCGCAGCCTGCGCACAACATGCGCACAGGCTGTGCGCAGCGTGCGCGGAGCTTGCGCGCAGCTTGCGCGCAGCTTGCGCATCTGTCGACAGTGAGGCTAGCGAAACTTGTCCTGCCATGGCATGCGCGCAGCGTGCGCGCAGTCTGTGCGCAGCATGCGCGCAGCCTGTGCGCAGCGTGCGCGCAGCCTGTGCGCAGCGTGCGCGCAGCCTGTGCGCAGCGTGCGCGCAGCTTGCGCATCTGTCGACAGTGAGGCTAGCGAAACTTGTCCTGCCATGGCATGCGCGCAGTCTGCGCGCAGCATGCGCGCAGCATGTGCGCAGCATGCCGGCAGCATGGTTCCAGGTTTTTTCAAATGTCGACAGAATTTTTCAAATCTTGTCAAACCCCGTTTTTATTGAAATTTCCTCGCACAATAAGCTCCCCATAAGTAGTCTATGATTTTTAGGACCTTCTCCAACTTACAAAACTAAAAAATTCCTCCCGGATTTGTTTTAATGATTTTTTCAATTTTACGACTTCTAAAAATAATAAAAAATACTTCCCGACTTCAAAAATTTATGAAACTTTTTCCCATCATAGATTGCATGTTTCTTAGTATCCCTGCAAAAAATCACGTCCAAATACCTTGTATTGAATTATTTAGAGCCCATTATGACTCCTCGCGCATAGGTGATGTCTCTTCCTGTCAAAGGGCTAAATGCATAAAATGCTATATAGGGGGGTGTGTGTTGCCTGCATATGCATGGCAGCCCATGCCTTCCTAGCTGCAGCCCCCTTCCCCCACGCCACACCCATGTCATGTTGCCTCGATATGTTGCCTCGGTATTATGGGTTTGGTGTCGGGGTCGGGGGGCTGCCACCCATGGCGGTGGTGGCCGGAATCCGGCCTCCGCCACCACGCCGCCGCCATGGGTGAGGGAGGAAAAAAAAGGCGTGGAAAGTTGCGAAATGGGGTTGTCTAGGCTTTTTTTTGGCATGGGAGAGCATGGAGTGCTAGGAACTCCTTCTCAAATGCACGGGCATGTCGACCACAACCTCATTTCGCAACAACAACCACCCGTGTGGGGTGGCGGTGGGTGGATAGTCGCGGATTGGGGCTTGCCAAGCCAATGTTTTCAAAAAATTTCATCAAAATTAAAAACAAATGTTTTGTTGCCTTCGGATTTGTGGGCGAGCGGCGAGTCGGAGTGGAGCCGGTAAAGTTTAACCTCGGTGTGCACGGTTGTTTTTAGAAACTCAATCCAATGCCGGGGACGTTGAAAGTGACGCTCTTATGAGTTGCAAACCCGCAAGATTTAAAGAACCTTTTCAAAACAATTTCAAACCAACAAGATTTAAAAACAGAAATTTTCATCAAAATGAAAAACAAATGTTTTGTTGCCTTCGGACTAGTGGGCGAGCGGCGAGTCGGAGTGGAGCCGGTAAAGTTTAACCTCGGTGTGCACGGTTGTTTTTAGAAACTCAATCCAATGCCGGGGACGTTGAAAGTGACGCTCTTATGAGTTGCAAACCCACTAGATTTAAAGAACCTTTTCAAAACAATTTCAAACCAACAAAATTAAAAACAAATGTTTCGTTGCAAACAAATTGTGGGCGAGCGGCGAGTCGGAGTGGAGCCGGTAAAGTTTAACCTCGGTGTGCACGGTTGTTTTTAGAAACTCAATCCAATACCGGGGACGTTGAAAGTGACGCTCTTATGAGTTGCAAACCCACAAGATTTTAAAAACTTTTTGAAAATGTTTCTTCTAAATGACACATTTTGATCCTTGGCAAGTGCTCAATCCGTAACTATCCAATCA
>NW_028276916.1:85000-87500 GCF_965620075.1 Prunus avium
CGCGCTGCTGAGACTGTCGACAGAAATTTTCGAAACTTGTCCTGCCATGCGCGCGCGCAGCGTGCGCACAGCATGCCGGCAGCGTGCGCGCACCATGCCGGCAGCGTGCGCGCAGCTTGCGCGCAGCGTGCTGATTCTGTCGACAGTGAGGCTAGCGAAACTTGTCCTGCCATGGCGTGCGCGCAGCCTGTGCGCGCAGCTTGCGCATCTGTCGACAGTGAGGCTAGCGAACTTGTCCTGCCATGGCATGCGCTGTGCGCAGCCTGTGCGCAGCGTGCGCGCAGCTTGCGCATCTGTCGACAGTGAGGCTAGCGAAACTTGTCCTGCCATGGCATGCGCGCAGCCTGCGCACAACATGCGCACAGGCTGTGCGCAGCGTGCGCGGAGCTTGCGCGCAGCTTGCGCGCAGCTTGCGCATCTGTCGACAGTGAGGCTAGCGAAACTTGTCCTGCCATGGCATGCGCGCAGCGTGCGCGCAGTCTGTGCGCAGCGTGCGCGCAGCCTGTGCGCAGCGTGCGCGCAGCCTGTGCGCAGCGTGCGCGCAGCCTGTGCGCAGCGTGCGCGCAGCCTGTGCGCAGCGTGCGCGCAGCCTGTGCGCAGCGTGCGCGCAGCTTGCGCATCTGTCGACAGTGAGGCTAGCGAAACTTGTCCTGCCATGGCATGCGCGCAGTCTGCGCGCAGCATGCGCGCAGCATGTGCGCAGCATGCCGGCAGCATGGTTCCAGGTTTTTTCAAATGTCGACAGAATTTTTCAAATCTTGTCAAACCCCGTTTTTATTGAAATTTCCTCGCACAATAAGCTCCCCATAAGTAGTCTATGATTTTTAGGACCTTCTCCAACTTACAAAACTAAAAAATTCCTCCCGGATTTGTTTTAATGATTTTTTCAATTTTACGACTTCTAAAAATAATAAAAAATACTTCCCGACTTCAAAAATTTATGAAACTTTTTCCCATCATAGATTGCATGTTTCTTAGTATCCCTGCAAAAAATCACGTCCAAATACCTTGTATTGAATTATTTAGAGCCCATTATGACTCCTCGCGCATAGGTGATGTCTCTTCCTGTCAAAGGGCTAAATGCATAAAATGCTATATAGGGGGGTGTGTGTTGCCTGCATATGCATGGCAGCCCATGCCTTCCTAGCTGCAGCCCCCTTCCCCCACGCCACACCCATGTCATGTTGCCTCGATATGTTGCCTCGGTATTATGGGTTTGGTGTCGGGGTCGGGGGGCTGCCACCCATGGCGGTGGTGGCCGGAATCCGGCCTCCGCCACCACGCCGCCGCCATGGGTGAGGGAGGAAAAAAAAGGCGTGGAAAGTTGCGAAATGGGGTTGTCTAGGCTTTTTTTTGGCATGGGAGAGCATGGAGTGCTAGGAACTCCTTCTCAAATGCACGGGCATGTCGACCACAACCTCATTTCGCAACAACAACCACCCGTGTGGGGTGGCGGTGGGTGGATAGTCGCGGATTGGGGCTTGCCAAGCCAATGTTTTCAAAAAATTTCATCAAAATTAAAAACAAATGTTTTGTTGCCTTCGGATTTGTGGGCGAGCGGCGAGTCGGAGTGGAGCCGGTAAAGTTTAACCTCGGTGTGCACGGTTGTTTTTAGAAACTCAATCCAATGCCGGGGACGTTGAAAGTGACGCTCTTATGAGTTGCAAACCCGCAAGATTTAAAGAACCTTTTCAAAACAATTTCAAACCAACAAGATTTAAAAACAGAAATTTTCATCAAAATGAAAAACAAATGTTTTGTTGCCTTCGGACTAGTGGGCGAGCGGCGAGTCGGAGTGGAGCCGGTAAAGTTTAACCTCGGTGTGCACGGTTGTTTTTAGAAACTCAATCCAATGCCGGGGACGTTGAAAGTGACGCTCTTATGAGTTGCAAACCCACTAGATTTAAAGAACCTTTTCAAAACAATTTCAAACCAACAAAATTAAAAACAAATGTTTCGTTGCAAACAAATTGTGGGCGAGCGGCGAGTCGGAGTGGAGCCGGTAAAGTTTAACCTCGGTGTGCACGGTTGTTTTTAGAAACTCAATCCAATACCGGGGACGTTGAAAGTGACGCTCTTATGAGTTGCAAACCCACAAGATTTTAAAAACTTTTTGAAAATGTTTCTTCTAAATGACACATTTTGATCCTTGGCAAGTGCTCAATCCGTAACTATCCAATCACCGCCACACCACACCGGTCGGGAGTGTGTGAATGGTGTGCTTCCCGGGGTTGGCATAGATAATCTTTCGCATCGACAATCTTTTGCATGCGAGGGAATGTCTATGCCAACCCCGGGAAGCACACCATTCACCCACTAGTTGTGGGCGACGATGGGTTGGCTTCAAATGAATTTTTGCTTGGGGTTGTCCTCGGTATGCTTTTGTGTTGGGAGTACGGCCACCAAACCTTCTCAATGCACGGGTATGTCGAGGATGGCTTTCGGCGGGGTTGATGAAGAAGCTACCCAATTCTCGGCCACACGAACACATGGTGACGAT
>NW_028276916.1:97500-100000 GCF_965620075.1 Prunus avium
CAGCGTGCTGATTCTGTCGACAGTGAGGCTAGCGAAACTTGTCCTGCCATGGCGTGCGCGCAGCCTGTGCGCGCAGCTTGCGCATCTGTCGACAGTGAGGCTAGCGAACTTGTCCTGCCATGGCATGCGCTGTGCGCAGCCTGTGCGCAGCGTGCGCGCAGCTTGCGCATCTGTCGACAGTGAGGCTAGCGAAACTTGTCCTGCCATGGCATGCGCGCAGCCTGCGCACAACATGCGCACAGGCTGTGCGCAGCGTGCGCGGAGCTTGCGCGCAGCTTGCGCATCTGTCGACAGTGAGGCTAGCGAAACTTGTCCTGCCATGGCATGCGCGCAGCGTGCGCGCAGTCTGTGCGCAGCGTGCGCGCAGCCTGTGCGCAGCGTGCGCGCAGCCTGTGCGCAGCGTGCGCGCAGCCTGTGCGCAGCGTGCGCGCAGCTTGCGCATCTGTCGACAGTGAGGCTAGCGAAACTTGTCCTGCCATGGCATGCGCGCAGTCTGCGCGCAGCATGCGCGCAGCATGTGCGCAGCATGCCGGCAGCATGGTTCCAGGTTTTTTCAAATGTCGACAGAATTTTTCAAATCTTGTCAAACCCCGTTTTTATTGAAATTTCCTCGCACAATAAGCTCCCCATAAGTAGTCTATGATTTTTAGGACCTTCTCCAACTTACAAAACTAAAAAATTCCTCCCGGATTTGTTTTAATGATTTTTTCAATTTTACGACTTCTAAAAATAATAAAAAATACTTCCCGACTTCAAAAATTTATGAAACTTTTTCCCATCATAGATTGCATGTTTCTTAGTATCCCTGCAAAAAATCACGTCCAAATACCTTGTATTGAATTATTTAGAGCCCATTATGACTCCTCGCGCATAGGTGATGTCTCTTCCTGTCAAAGGGCTAAATGCATAAAATGCTATATAGGGGGGTGTGTGTTGCCTGCATATGCATGGCAGCCCATGCCTTCCTAGCTGCAGCCCCCTTCCCCCACGCCACACCCATGTCATGTTGCCTCGATATGTTGCCTCGGTATTATGGGTTTGGTGTCGGGGTCGGGGGGCTGCCACCCATGGCGGTGGTGGCCGGAATCCGGCCTCCGCCACCACGCCGCCGCCATGGGTGAGGGAGGAAAAAAAAGGCGTGGAAAGTTGCGAAATGGGGTTGTCTAGGCTTTTTTTTGGCATGGGAGAGCATGGAGTGCTAGGAACTCCTTCTCAAATGCACGGGCATGTCGACCACAACCTCATTTCGCAACAACAACCACCCGTGTGGGGTGGCGGTGGGTGGATAGTCGCGGATTGGGGCTTGCCAAGCCAATGTTTTCAAAAAATTTCATCAAAATTAAAAACAAATGTTTTGTTGCCTTCGGATTTGTGGGCGAGCGGCGAGTCGGAGTGGAGCCGGTAAAGTTTAACCTCGGTGTGCACGGTTGTTTTTAGAAACTCAATCCAATGCCGGGGACGTTGAAAGTGACGCTCTTATGAGTTGCAAACCCGCAAGATTTAAAGAACCTTTTCAAAACAATTTCAAACCAACAAGATTTAAAAACAGAAATTTTCATCAAAATGAAAAACAAATGTTTTGTTGCCTTCGGACTAGTGGGCGAGCGGCGAGTCGGAGTGGAGCCGGTAAAGTTTAACCTCGGTGTGCACGGTTGTTTTTAGAAACTCAATCCAATGCCGGGGACGTTGAAAGTGACGCTCTTATGAGTTGCAAACCCACTAGATTTAAAGAACCTTTTCAAAACAATTTCAAACCAACAAAATTAAAAACAAATGTTTCGTTGCAAACAAATTGTGGGCGAGCGGCGAGTCGGAGTGGAGCCGGTAAAGTTTAACCTCGGTGTGCACGGTTGTTTTTAGAAACTCAATCCAATACCGGGGACGTTGAAAGTGACGCTCTTATGAGTTGCAAACCCACAAGATTTTAAAAACTTTTTGAAAATGTTTCTTCTAAATGACACATTTTGATCCTTGGCAAGTGCTCAATCCGTAACTATCCAATCACCGCCACACCACACCGGTCGGGAGTGTGTGAATGGTGTGCTTCCCGGGGTTGGCATAGATAATCTTTCGCATCGACAATCTTTTGCATGCGAGGGAATGTCTATGCCAACCCCGGGAAGCACACCATTCACCCACTAGTTGTGGGCGACGATGGGTTGGCTTCAAATGAATTTTTGCTTGGGGTTGTCCTCGGTATGCTTTTGTGTTGGGAGTACGGCCACCAAACCTTCTCAATGCACGGGTATGTCGAGGATGGCTTTCGGCGGGGTTGATGAAGAAGCTACCCAATTCTCGGCCACACGAACACATGGTGACGATGCGTTGGCTTCAAGTGAGCTTTAGCTTGGGGTTGTCTTCGGTATGCTTTTGTGTTGGGAGTACGGCCACCAAACCTTCTCAATGCACGGGTATGTCGAGGATGGCTTTCGGCGGAGTTGATGAAGAAGCTAGCAAATTGTTGGCCACTCTCACACGTGTGGGGGTAGGTTGGCTTCGA
>NW_028276916.1:130000-132500 GCF_965620075.1 Prunus avium
CATCCAATGCATTCCGAGAAAGTGAGTGTAGGCGAGGCTAAGGATGGCTTGCCTTGCCTTGCCTTGCATTGGCATGCCATGCCCAAGTTGTGGCCTACACCAAGCCATTCAAGCCATGCGTTGCCTTACCTTGGAATTGCTCATCATCCAATGCATTCCGAGAAAGTGAGTGTAGGCGAGGCTAAGGATGGCTTGCCTCGCCTTGCCTTGGCATGCCGTGCCCATGATGTGGCCTTGACCAAGCCATTCAAGCCATGCGTTGCCTTCGCCTTGGCATGCCGTGGCCTTGCCTCGCCATGCGATGCATTCCGACAAAGTGACGCGAAGCGGAAGCCTATCATGGCGTAAAAATGTCGACAAAATTTTTCGACATTTGAATAATGGGGTTTGACAAGGTTTGAAAAATTCAATACAAATGGTAGGCTTGAATGTCGACAAAGTGACGCGAAGCGGAAGCCTACCACGGCGTAAAAATGTCGACAGAATTTTTCGGACCTTGTCCTGCCATGGGCTGCGCGCAGCATGCCGGCAGCCTGTGCGCAGCGTGCGCACAGCATGTCGGCAGCGTGCGCGCTGCTGAGACTGTCGACAGAAATTTTCGAAACTTGTCCTGCCATGCGCGCGCGCAGCGTGCGCACAGCATGCCGGCAGCGTGCGCGCACCATGCCGGCAGCGTGCGCGCAGCTTGCGCGCAGCGTGCTGATTCTGTCGACAGTGAGGCTAGCGAAACTTGTCCTGCCATGGCGTGCGCGCAGCCTGTGCGCGCAGCTTGCGCATCTGTCGACAGTGAGGCTAGCGAACTTGTCCTGCCATGGCATGCGCTGTGCGCAGCCTGTGCGCAGCGTGCGCGCAGCTTGCGCATCTGTCGACAGTGAGGCTAGCGAAACTTGTCCTGCCATGGCATGCGCGCAGCCTGCGCACAACATGCGCACAGGCTGTGCGCAGCTTGCGCGCAGCTTGCGCATCTGTCGACAGTGAGGCTAGCGAAACTTGTCCTGCCATGGCATGCGCGCAGCGTGCGCGCAGTCTGTGCGCAGCGTGCGCGCAGCCTGTGCGCAGCGTGCGCGCAGCCTGTGCGCAGCGTGCGCGCAGCTTGCGCATCTGTCGACAGTGAGGCTAGCGAAACTTGTCCTGCCATGGCATGCGCGCAGTCTGCGCGCAGCATGCGCGCAGCATGTGCGCAGCATGCCGGCAGCATGGTTCCAGGTTTTTTCAAATGTCGACAGAATTTTTCAAATCTTGTCAAACCCCGTTTTTATTGAAATTTCCTCGCACAATAAGCTCCCCATAAGTAGTCTATGATTTTTAGGACCTTCTCCAACTTACAAAACTAAAAAATTCCTCCCGGATTTGTTTTAATGATTTTTTCAATTTTACGACTTCTAAAAATAATAAAAAATACTTCCCGACTTCAAAAATTTATGAAACTTTTTCCCATCATAGATTGCATGTTTCTTAGTATCCCTGCAAAAAATCACGTCCAAATACCTTGTATTGAATTATTTAGAGCCCATTATGACTCCTCGCGCATAGGTGATGTCTCTTCCTGTCAAAGGGCTAAATGCATAAAATGCTATATAGGGGGGTGTGTGTTGCCTGCATATGCATGGCAGCCCATGCCTTCCTAGCTGCAGCCCCCTTCCCCCACGCCACACCCATGTCATGTTGCCTCGATATGTTGCCTCGGTATTATGGGTTTGGTGTCGGGGTCGGGGGGCTGCCACCCATGGCGGTGGTGGCCGGAATCCGGCCTCCGCCACCACGCCGCCGCCATGGGTGAGGGAGGAAAAAAAAGGCGTGGAAAGTTGCGAAATGGGGTTGTCTAGGCTTTTTTTTGGCATGGGAGAGCATGGAGTGCTAGGAACTCCTTCTCAAATGCACGGGCATGTCGACCACAACCTCATTTCGCAACAACAACCACCCGTGTGGGGTGGCGGTGGGTGGATAGTCGCGGATTGGGGCTTGCCAAGCCAATGTTTTCAAAAAATTTCATCAAAATTAAAAACAAATGTTTTGTTGCCTTCGGATTTGTGGGCGAGCGGCGAGTCGGAGTGGAGCCGGTAAAGTTTAACCTCGGTGTGCACGGTTGTTTTTAGAAACTCAATCCAATGCCGGGGACGTTGAAAGTGACGCTCTTATGAGTTGCAAACCCGCAAGATTTAAAGAACCTTTTCAAAACAATTTCAAACCAACAAGATTTAAAAACAGAAATTTTCATCAAAATGAAAAACAAATGTTTTGTTGCCTTCGGACTAGTGGGCGAGCGGCGAGTCGGAGTGGAGCCGGTAAAGTTTAACCTCGGTGTGCACGGTTGTTTTTAGAAACTCAATCCAATGCCGGGGACGTTGAAAGTGACGCTCTTATGAGTTGCAAACCCACTAGATTTAAAGAACCTTTTCAAAACAATTTCAAACCAACAAAATTAAAAACAAATGTTTCGTTGCAAACAAATTGTGGGCGAGCGGCGAGTCGGAGTGGAGCCGGTAAAGTTTAACCTCGG
>NW_028276916.1:152500-155000 GCF_965620075.1 Prunus avium
GTCGACAAAATTTTTCGACATTTGAATAATGGGGTTTGACAAGGTTTGAAAAATTCAATACAAATGGTAGGCTTGAATGTCGACAAAGTGACGCGAAGCGGAAGCCTACCACGGCGTAAAAATGTCGACAGAATTTTTCGGACCTTGTCCTGCCATGGGCTGCGCGCAGCATGCCGGCAGCCTGTGCGCAGCGTGCGCACAGCATGTCGGCAGCGTGCGCGCTGCTGAGACTGTCGACAGAAATTTTCGAAACTTGTCCTGCCATGCGCGCGCGCAGCGTGCGCACAGCATGCCGGCAGCGTGCGCGCACCATGCCGGCAGCGTGCGCGCAGCTTGCGCGCAGCGTGCTGATTCTGTCGACAGTGAGGCTAGCGAAACTTGTCCTGCCATGGCGTGCGCGCAGCCTGTGCGCGCAGCTTGCGCATCTGTCGACAGTGAGGCTAGCGAACTTGTCCTGCCATGGCATGCGCTGTGCGCAGCCTGTGCGCAGCGTGCGCGCAGCTTGCGCATCTGTCGACAGTGAGGCTAGCGAAACTTGTCCTGCCATGGCATGCGCGCAGCCTGCGCACAACATGCGCACAGGCTGTGCGCAGCGTGCGCGGAGCTTGCGCGCAGCTTGCGCGCAGCTTGCGCATCTGTCGACAGTGAGGCTAGCGAAACTTGTCCTGCCATGGCATGCGCGCAGCGTGCGCGCAGTCTGTGCGCAGCATGCGCGCAGCCTGTGCGCAGCGTGCGCGCAGCCTGTGCGCAGCGTGCGCGCAGCCTGTGCGCAGCGTGCGCGCAGCTTGCGCATCTGTCGACAGTGAGGCTAGCGAAACTTGTCCTGCCATGGCATGCGCGCAGTCTGCGCGCAGCATGCGCGCAGCATGTGCGCAGCATGCCGGCAGCATGGTTCCAGGTTTTTTCAAATGTCGACAGAATTTTTCAAATCTTGTCAAACCCCGTTTTTATTGAAATTTCCTCGCACAATAAGCTCCCCATAAGTAGTCTATGATTTTTAGGACCTTCTCCAACTTACAAAACTAAAAAATTCCTCCCGGATTTGTTTTAATGATTTTTTCAATTTTACGACTTCTAAAAATAATAAAAAATACTTCCCGACTTCAAAAATTTATGAAACTTTTTCCCATCATAGATTGCATGTTTCTTAGTATCCCTGCAAAAAATCACGTCCAAATACCTTGTATTGAATTATTTAGAGCCCATTATGACTCCTCGCGCATAGGTGATGTCTCTTCCTGTCAAAGGGCTAAATGCATAAAATGCTATATAGGGGGGTGTGTGTTGCCTGCATATGCATGGCAGCCCATGCCTTCCTAGCTGCAGCCCCCTTCCCCCACGCCACACCCATGTCATGTTGCCTCGATATGTTGCCTCGGTATTATGGGTTTGGTGTCGGGGTCGGGGGGCTGCCACCCATGGCGGTGGTGGCCGGAATCCGGCCTCCGCCACCACGCCGCCGCCATGGGTGAGGGAGGAAAAAAAAGGCGTGGAAAGTTGTGAAATGGGGTTGTCTAGGCTTTTTTTTGGCATGGGAGAGCATGGAGTGCTAGGAACTCCTTCTCAAATGCACGGGCATGTCGACCACAACCTCATTTCGCAACAACAACCACCCGTGTGGGGTGGCGGTGGGTGGATAGTCGCGGATTGGGGCTTGCCAAGCCAATGTTTTCAAAAAATTTCATCAAAATTAAAAACAAATGTTTTGTTGCCTTCGGATTTGTGGGCGAGCGGCGAGTCGGAGTGGAGCCGGTAAAGTTTAACCTCGGTGTGCACGGTTGTTTTTAGAAACTCAATCCAATGCCGGGGACGTTGAAAGTGACGCTCTTATGAGTTGCAAACCCGCAAGATTTAAAGAACCTTTTCAAAACAATTTCAAACCAACAAGATTTAAAAACAGAAATTTTCATCAAAATGAAAAACAAATGTTTTGTTGCCTTCGGACTAGTGGGCGAGCGGCGAGTCGGAGTGGAGCCGGTAAAGTTTAACCTCGGTGTGCACGGTTGTTTTTAGAAACTCAATCCAATGCCGGGGACGTTGAAAGTGACGCTCTTATGAGTTGCAAACCCACTAGATTTAAAGAACCTTTTCAAAACAATTTCAAACCAACAAAATTAAAAACAAATGTTTCGTTGCAAACAAATTGTGGGCGAGCGGCGAGTCGGAGTGGAGCCGGTAAAGTTTAACCTCGGTGTGCACGGTTGTTTTTAGAAACTCAATCCAATACCGGGGACGTTGAAAGTGACGCTCTTATGAGTTGCAAACCCACAAGATTTTAAAAACTTTTTGAAAATGTTTCTTCTAAATGACACATTTTGATCCTTGGCAAGTGCTCAATCCGTAACTATCCAATCACCGCCACACCACACCGGTCGGGAGTGTGTGAATGGTGTGCTTCCCGGGGTTGGCATAGATAATCTTTCGCATCGACAATCTTTTGCATGCGAGGGAATGTCTATGCCAACCCCGGGAAGCACACCATTCACCCACTAGTTGTGGG
>NW_028276917.1:7500-12500 GCF_965620075.1 Prunus avium
GCTTGGCAAGCCCCAATCCGCGACTATCCACCCACCGCCACCCCACACGGGTGGTTGTTGTTGAGAAATGAGGTTGTGGTCGACATGCCCGTGCATTTGAGAAGGAGTTCCTAGCACTCCATGCTCTCCCATGCCAAAAAAAAGCCTAGACAACCCCATTTCGCAACTTTCCACGCCTTTTTTTTCCTCCCTCACCCATGGCGGCGGCGTGGTGGCGGCGGCCGGATTCCGGCCACCACCGCCATGGGTGGCAGCCCCCCGACCCCGACACCAAACCCATAATACCGAGGCAACATATCGAGGCAACATGACATGGGTGTGGCGTGGGGGAAGGGGGCTGCAGCTAGGAAGGCATGGGCTGCCATGCATATGCAGGCAACACACACCCCCCTATATAGCATTTTATGCATTTAGCCCTTTGACAGGAAGAGACATCACCTATGCGCGAGGAGTCATAATGGGCTCTAAATAATTCAATACAAGGTATTTGGACGTGATTTTTTGCAGGGATACTAAGAAACATGCAATCTATGATGGGAAAAAGTTTCATAAATTTTTGAAGTCGGGAAGTATTTTTTATTATTTTTAGAAGTCGTAAAATTGAAAAAATCATTAAAACAAATCCGGGAGGAATTTTTTAGTTTTGTAAGTTGGAGAAGGTCCTAAAAATCATAGACTACTTATGGGGAGCTTATTGTGCGAGGAAATTTCAATAAAAACGGGGTTTGACAAGATTTGAAAAATTCTGTCGACATTTGAAAAAACCTGGAACCATGCTGCCGGCATGCTGCGCACATGCTGCGCGCAGGCTGCGCGCATGCTGCGCGCAGACTGCGCGCAGACTGCGCGCATGCCATGGCAGGACAAGTTTCGCTAGCCTCACTGTCGACAGATGCGCAAGCTGCGCGCACAGGCTGCGCGCATGCTGCGCACAGGCTGCGCGCATGCTGCGCACAGACTGCGCGCACGCTGCGCGCATGCCATGGCAGGACAAGTTTCGCTAGCCTCACTGTCGACAGATGCGCAAGCTGCACGCAAGCTCCGCGCACGCTGCGCACAGCCTGCGCGCATGTTGTGCGCAGGCTGCGCGCAGGCGCCGCGCATGCCATGGCAGGACAAGTTTCGCTAGCCTCACTGTCGACAGATGCGCAAGCTGCGCGCACAGGCTGCGCGCACGCCATGGCAGGACAACTTTCGCTAGCCTCACTGTCGACAGAATCAGCACGCTGCGCGCAAGCTGCGCGCGCGCATGGCAGGACAAGTTTCGAAAAATTCTGTCGACAGGCTGCCGGCATGGTGCGCGCACGCTGCCGGCATGCTGTGCGCACGCTGCCGACATGCTGTGCGCACGCTGCGCACAGGCTGCCGGCATGCTGCGCGCAGCCCATGGCAGGACAAGGTCCGAAAAAATCTGTCGACATTTTTACGCCGTGGTAGGCTTCCGCTTCGCGTCACTTTGTCGACATTCAAGCCTACCATTTGTATTGAATTTTTCAAACCTTGTCAAACCCCATTATTCAAATGTCGAAAAATTTTGTCGACATTTTTACGCCATGATAGGCTTCCGCTTCGCGTCACTTTGTCGGAATGCATCGCATGGCGAGGCAAGGCCACGGCATGCCAAGGCGAAGGCAACGCATGGCTTGAATGGCTTGGTCAAGGCCACATCATGGGCACGGCATGCCAAGGCAAGGCGAGGCAAGCCATCCTTAGCCTCGCCTACACTCACTTTCTCGGAATGCATTGGATGATGAGCAATTCCAAGGTAAGGCAACGCATGGCTTGAATGGCTTGGTGTAGGCCACAACTTGGGCATGGCATGCCAATGCAAGGCAAGGCAAGGCAAGCCATCCTTAGCCTCGCCTACACTCACTTTCTCGGAATGCATTGGATGATGAGCAATTCCAAGGTAAGGCAACGCATGGCTTGAATGGCTTGGTGTAGGCCACAACTTGGGCATGGCATGCCAATGCAAGGCAAGGCAAGCCACGCCATCCGAAGCCTCCAATAACCTCACTTTCTCGGAATGCCTTGAATGGGCACGGCATGTGAGGGCAAGGCAAGGTCCTAAATATCATTTTGTAAGTTGGAGAAGGTCCTAAAAATCATAGACTTAATTATAGGGAGCTTATTGTGCGAGGAAATTTCAATAAAAATGGGGTTTGACAAGGTTTGAAAAATTCTGTCGACATTTGAAAAAACCTGGAACCAGGCTGCCGGCATGCTGCGCGCATGCTGCGCGCATGCTGCGCGCATGCTGCGCGCATGCTGCGCGCATGCTGCGCGCATGCTGCGCGCATGCTGCGCGCATGCTGCGCGCATGCTGCGCGCATGCTGCGCGCAGGCTGCGCGCATGCCATGGCAGGACAAGTTTCGCAAGCCTCACTGTCGACAGATTCGCAAGCTGCGCGCACAGGCTGCGCGCACGCCATGGCAGGACAAGTTTCGCTAGCCTCACTGTCGACAGATGCGCAGGTTGCGCGCACAGGCTGCGCGCGCGCATGGCAGGACAAGTTTCGCTAGCCTCACTGTCGACAGAATCAGCACGCTGCGCGCAAGCTGCGCGCGCGCATGGCAGGACAAGTTTCGAAAAATTCTGTCGACAAGCTCAGCTGCGCGCACGCTGCCGACATGCTGTGCGCACGCTGCCGGCATGTTGTGCGCATGCTGCGCGCAGCTGCGCACGCGCATGGCAGGACAAGTTTCGCTAGCCTCTGTCGACAGGCTATGCAGCGCGCACGCTGCCGACATGCTGTGCGCACGCTGCGCACAGGCTGCCGGCATGCTGCGCGCAGCCCATGGCAGGACAAGTTCCGAAAAATTCTGTCAACATTTTTGCGCATGGTAGGCTTCCGCTTCGCGTCACTTTGTCGACATTCAAGCCTACCATTTTTATTGAATTTTTCAAACCTTGTCAAACCCCATTATTCAAATGTCGAAAAATTTTGTCGACATTTTTACGCCATGGTAGGCTTCCGCTTCGCGTCACTTTGTCGGAATGCGTTGAATGGGAGCAAAGGCAAGGCCACGGCATGCCAAGGCGAAGGCAAGGGTAGGCATGCCAAGCTTCCGATAGCCTCGCTTTCTCGAAATGCCTTGAATGGGGAGCAATGCCAAGTGTCACGGGACGAGCGTGCGACGCGGCGCGGCGGAAGCAAATCACAGATTTCGCTCGCACAAGCGCTCCCGTGCGGCCCAGGATCCCTTGCGCATCCCAGTCAGCCTTCTCCCCACTTCATGACTCTCACAACTCCGCGAGAGGTTCACCATCATGTGTCGTCTCCCATAGGCGCCAAGCCCCATAGCTAGACAACGAGTCACACTTCCTTGTGACAACACAATCACCCCGCATCCGGCAACGAACCCTCGACGCCCATACATCAAGCGTTGCATAAGACACGTCAACTGCATCGACCACGTCGCATGCCAAACTCGTGGCTCGCTCATGTCCAAGTCGAGACATGGCGATCCAACACACCATCGGTTTACCCACACTTCTGTCGGTCATCCGTTAGCAACCACGATAGCCCACATCCTCAAGCTATCCACGCAAGCTGTCACACTCGCATGTCGCCCAAGCCTTGGCGACATATGTATTCCGAATGTCCCACATAACCATCTATGCTTTGCATGGGGTCGCAACCCATGCGTACCGGCATCCGAATATCTTCCTTCCATCTTGGACAAGGCCGAACCCAAGCCAAGTCCATCGAGTCTCGTCAAATGCCTCGCTAGCCGACGGCATAGCGAATGCCATACGTTGACCTCACTCTTTCCAACGATGCGCAATACGAACGGCCCCGCGTGTTCGTACTGTCCTCGGGAAGTCCTTTCCCTCGGAGACATAGATTATCCTTCAACAATCTCATGCCCGCCCTTATGACTACCTCCAATGTCATAAGGATGCTCGCTTAGTGCCACAAGGGTGTAAGCACCAGGGGTGGTGGAGAGCATGACACCATGTCACCCCCTATATAGCATTTTATGCATTTAGCCTTCTGCCAGGAGGGAACATCACCTATGCACGAGGAGTCATAATTGGGCATAACTTCTTCGTACGAACTCCGAATGGCGAACCGTCAGTTGCATAGCGTGTATCTCGTCATTACGAACATCTTTCGTGTTCTGAGTTTCTTCAGGTTCCTCCCGTACCCTTCCGAAATACCCAAAATACCCCTCACACGCACAACCCGGCCAACACCAACCATTCTAGCTCTTAAGTCCTTGCCCCTTCCACACTTGGACTACCTCATAAGCGCATGGATGTCCCAACGGAGTCACGAAAGCACACGCTCAAGTGCGATCCGTGACATTCTCCCCCACTGATAGTGTCGACGCCCTCGTCGACGTGCCCACTGCACTGCCGCATAACAACACCATATAGGAATATCCTCTTCTCTTCGCTCCATGGACCACAATGCACCACTGTGTTCACCCTTTTGAACTTCTCTTTCAAAGTCCTACGTCTTTCCCTCTTTGGGCCGAGACCTCCGTCTCTTGTCGCACTCGACCACTGAACAACCACATAGCCCGCTGGTCAAGTACCTCCACATTTTCCACATTCAAGGAGATGCACCCCACCTGGGTGTGACTCGTAAGCCAACCGTGTGTCCTCCACGGCACCTCCATTTGTTTGTGCTCCTGCACTGCCACTTCCTGGCATTCGAGGTTCTCCCCCTACTTGTCTCGTTGGCACACCCCCACCTCGAGGTGCCACCACAGCAAAGCCCCGCAACACTTAGGCCCTCTGCCATCGAGTGCGGACATACCCCATGTCCTCGGAACCCATGCCTTTAGTGAGACTTCCGGATCCACCTCTCTGGAACACTCTCTTCCAAATCTCAGTTAGCAACCATATGTCGAACCTTGTGCCCCACCCATCTGTTCTCAACAATTGTAGGAACAACCACTTAAGTGACTCCTTCATTAAAGCCTAGTCCGTCAGCGACATACTCTTTTCGAAGACTGCACCATTTCGGTCTTGAGCTCCTACCAGTTTT
>NW_028276917.1:22500-25000 GCF_965620075.1 Prunus avium
GTTTGCAACGAAACATTTGTTTTTAATTTTGTTGGTTTGAAATTGTTTTGAAAAGGTTCTTTAAATCTAGTGGGTTTGCAACTCATAAGAGCGTCACTTTCAACGTCCCCGGCATTGGATTGAGTTTCTAAAAACAACCGTGCACACCGAGGTTAAACTTTACCGGCTCCACTCCGACTCGCCGCTCGCCCACTAGTCCGAAGGCAACAAAACATTTGTTTTTCATTTTGATGAAAATTTCTGTTTTTAAATCTTGTTGGTTTGAAATTGTTTTGAAAAGGTTCTTTAAATCTTGCGGGTTTGCAACTCATAAGAGCGTCACTTTCAACGTCCCCGGCATTGGATTGAGTTTCTAAAAACAACCGTGCACACCGAGGTTAAACTTTACCGGCTCCACTCCGACTCGCCGCTCGCCCACAAATCCGAAGGCAACAAAACATTTGTTTTTAATTTTGATGAAATTTTTTGAAAACATTGGCTTGGCAAGCCCCAATCCGCGACTATCCACCCACCGCCACCCCACACGGGTGGTTGTTGTTGAGAAATGAGGTTGTGGTCGACATGCCCGTGCATTTGAGAAGGAGTTCCTAGCACTCCATGCTCTCCCATGCCAAAAAAAAGCCTAGACAACCCCATTTCGCAACTTTCCACGCCTTTTTTTTCCTCCCTCACCCATGGCGGCGGCGTGGTGGCGGCGGCCGGATTCCGGCCACCACCGCCATGGGTGGCAGCCCCCCGACCCCGACACCAAACCCATAATACCGAGGCAACATATCGAGGCAACATGACATGGGTGTGGCGTGGGGGAAGGGGGCTGCAGCTAGGAAGGCATGGGCTGCCATGCATATGCAGGCAACACACACCCCCCTATATAGCATTTTATGCATTTAGCCCTTTGACAGGAAGAGACATCACCTATGCGCGAGGAGTCATAATGGGCTCTAAATAATTCAATACAAGGTATTTGGACGTGATTTTTTGCAGGGATACTAAGAAACATGCAATCTATGATGGGAAAAAGTTTCATAAATTTTTGAAGTCGGGAAGTATTTTTTATTATTTTTAGAAGTCGTAAAATTGAAAAAATCATTAAAACAAATCCGGGAGGAATTTTTTAGTTTTGTAAGTTGGAGAAGGTCCTAAAAATCATAGACTACTTATGGGGAGCTTATTGTGCGAGGAAATTTCAATAAAAACGGGGTTTGACAAGATTTGAAAAATTCTGTCGACATTTGAAAAAACCTGGAACCATGCTGCCGGCATGCTGCGCACATGCTGCGCGCAGGCTGCGCGCATGCTGCGCGCAGACTGCGCGCAGACTGCGCGCATGCCATGGCAGGACAAGTTTCGCTAGCCTCACTGTCGACAGATGCGCAAGCTGCGCGCACAGGCTGCGCGCATGCTGCGCACAGACTGCGCGCATGCTGCGCACAGACTGCGCGCACGCTGCGCGCATGCCATGGCAGGACAAGTTTCGCTAGCCTCACTGTCGACAGATGCGCAAGCTGCACGCAAGCTCCGCGCACGCTGCGCACAGCCTGCGCGCATGTTGTGCGCAGGCTGCGCGCAGGCGCCGCGCATGCCATGGCAGGACAAGTTTCGCTAGCCTCACTGTCGACAGATGCGCAAGCTGCGCGCACAGGCTGCGCGCACGCCATGGCAGGACAACTTTCGCTAGCCTCACTGTCGACAGAATCAGCACGCTGCGCGCAAGCTGCGCGCGCGCATGGCAGGACAAGTTTCGAAAAATTCTGTCGACAGGCTGCCGGCATGGTGCGCGCACGCTGCCGGCATGCTGTGCGCACGCTGCCGACATGCTGTGCGCACGCTGCGCACAGGCTGCCGGCATGCTGCGCGCAGCCCATGGCAGGACAAGGTCCGAAAAAATCTGTCGACATTTTTACGCCGTGGTAGGCTTCCGCTTCGCGTCACTTTGTCGACATTCAAGCCTACCATTTGTATTGAATTTTTCAAACCTTGTCAAACCCCATTATTCAAATGTCGAAAAATTTTGTCGACATTTTTACGCCATGATAGGCTTCCGCTTCGCGTCACTTTGTCGGAATGCATCGCATGGCGAGGCAAGGCCACGGCATGCCAAGGCGAAGGCAACGCATGGCTTGAATGGCTTGGTCAAGGCCACATCATGGGCACGGCATGCCAAGGCAAGGCGAGGCAAGCCATCCTTAGCCTCGCCTACACTCACTTTCTCGGAATGCATTGGATGATGAGCAATTCCAAGGTAAGGCAACGCATGGCTTGAATGGCTTGGTGTAGGCCACAACTTGGGCATGGCATGCCAATGCAAGGCAAGGCAAGGCAAGCCATCCTTAGCCTCGCCTACACTCACTTTCTCGGAATGCATTGGATGATGAGCAATTCCAAGGTAAGGCAACGCATGGCTTGAATGGCTTGGTGTAGGCCACAACTTGGGCATGGCATGCCAATGCAAGGCAAGGCAAGCCACGCCATCCGAAGCCTCCAATAACCTCACTTTCTC
>NW_028276917.1:55000-57500 GCF_965620075.1 Prunus avium
TCATCAACTCCGCCGAAAGCCATCCTCGACATACCCGTGCATTGAGAAGGTTTGGTGGCCGTACTCCCAACACAAAAGCATACCGAAGACAACCCCAAGCTAAAGCTCACTTGAAGCCAACGCATCGTCACCATGTGTTCGTGTGGCCGAGAATTGGGTAGCTTCTTCATCAACCCCGCCGAAAGCCATCCTCGACATACCCGTGCATTGAGAAGGTTTGGTGGCCGTACTCCCAACACAAAAGCATACCGAGGACAACCCCAAGCAAAAATTCATTTGAAGCCAACCCATCGTCGCCCACAACTAGTGGGTGAATGGTGTGCTTCCCGGGGTTGGCATAGACATTCCCTCGCATGCAAAAGATTGTCGATGCGAAAGATTATCTATGCCAACCCCGGGAAGCACACCATTCACACACTCCCGACCGGTGTGGTGTGGCGGTGATTGGATAGTTACGGATTGAGCACTTGCCAAGGATCAAAATGTGTCATTTAGAAGAAACATTTTCAAAAAGTTTTTAAAATCTTGTGGGTTTGCAACTCATAAGAGCGTCACTTTCAACGTCCCCGGTATTGGATTGAGTTTCTAAAAACAACCGTGCACACCGAGGTTAAACTTTACCAGCTCCACTCCGACTCGCCGCTCGCCCACAATTTGTTTGCAACGAAACATTTGTTTTTAATTTTGTTGGTTTGAAATTGTTTTGAAAAGGTTCTTTAAATCTAGTGGGTTTGCAACTCATAAGAGCGTCACTTTCAACGTCCCCGGCATTGGATTGAGTTTCTAAAAACAACCGTGCACACCGAGGTTAAACTTTACCGGCTCCACTCCGACTCGCCGCTCGCCCACTAGTCCGAAGGCAACAAAACATTTGTTTTTCATTTTGATGAAAATTTCTGTTTTTAAATCTTGTTGGTTTGAAATTGTTTTGAAAAGGTTCTTTAAATCTTGCGGGTTTGCAACTCATAAGAGCGTCACTTTCAACGTCCCCGGCATTGGATTGAGTTTCTAAAAACAACCGTGCACACCGAGGTTAAACTTTACCGGCTCCACTCCGACTCGCCGCTCGCCCACAAATCCGAAGGCAACAAAACATTTGTTTTTAATTTTGATGAAATTTTTTGAAAACATTGGCTTGGCAAGCCCCAATCCGCGACTATCCACCCACCGCCACCCCACACGGGTGGTTGTTGTTGAGAAATGAGGTTGTGGTCGACATGCCCGTGCATTTGAGAAGGAGTTCCTAGCACTCCATGCTCTCCCATGCCAAAAAAAAGCCTAGACAACCCCATTTCGCAACTTTCCACGCCTTTTTTTTCCTCCCTCACCCATGGCGGCGGCGTGGTGGCGGCGGCCGGATTCCGGCCACCACCGCCATGGGTGGCAGCCCCCCGACCCCGACACCAAACCCATAATACCGAGGCAACATATCGAGGCAACATGACATGGGTGTGGCGTGGGGGAAGGGGGCTGCAGCTAGGAAGGCATGGGCTGCCATGCATATGCAGGCAACACACACCCCCCTATATAGCATTTTATGCATTTAGCCCTTTGACAGGAAGAGACATCACCTATGCGCGAGGAGTCATAATGGGCTCTAAATAATTCAATACAAGGTATTTGGACGTGATTTTTTGCAGGGATACTAAGAAACATGCAATCTATGATGGGAAAAAGTTTCATAAATTTTTGAAGTCGGGAAGTATTTTTTATTATTTTTAGAAGTCGTAAAATTGAAAAAATCATTAAAACAAATCCGGGAGGAATTTTTTAGTTTTGTAAGTTGGAGAAGGTCCTAAAAATCATAGACTACTTATGGGGAGCTTATTGTGCGAGGAAATTTCAATAAAAACGGGGTTTGACAAGATTTGAAAAATTCTGTCGACATTTGAAAAAACCTGGAACCATGCTGCCGGCATGCTGCGCACATGCTGCGCGCAGGCTGCGCGCATGCTGCGCGCAGACTGCGCGCAGACTGCGCGCATGCCATGGCAGGACAAGTTTCGCTAGCCTCACTGTCGACAGATGCGCAAGCTGCGCGCACAGGCTGCGCGCATGCTGCGCACAGGCTGCGCGCATGCTGCGCACAGACTGCGCGCACGCTGCGCGCATGCCATGGCAGGACAAGTTTCGCTAGCCTCACTGTCGACAGATGCGCAAGCTGCACGCAAGCTCCGCGCACGCTGCGCACAGCCTGCGCGCATGTTGTGCGCAGGCTGCGCGCAGGCGCCGCGCATGCCATGGCAGGACAAGTTTCGCTAGCCTCACTGTCGACAGATGCGCAAGCTGCGCGCACAGGCTGCGCGCACGCCATGGCAGGACAACTTTCGCTAGCCTCACTGTCGACAGAATCAGCACGCTGCGCGCAAGCTGCGCGCGCGCATGGCAGGACAAGTTTCGAAAAATTCTGTCGACAGGCTGCCGGCATGGTGCGCGCACGCTGCCGGCATGCTGTGCGCACGCTGCCGACATGCTGTGCGCACGCTGCGCACAGGCTGCC
>NW_028276917.1:77500-80000 GCF_965620075.1 Prunus avium
GCTAAAGCTCACTTGAAGCCAACGCATCGTCACCATGTGTTCGTGTGGCCGAGAATTGGGTAGCTTCTTCATCAACCCCGCCGAAAGCCATCCTCGACATACCCGTGCATTGAGAAGGTTTGGTGGCCGTACTCCCAACACAAAAGCATACCGAGGACAACCCCAAGCAAAAATTCATTTGAAGCCAACCCATCGTCGCCCACAACTAGTGGGTGAATGGTGTGCTTCCCGGGGTTGGCATAGACATTCCCTCGCATGCAAAAGATTGTCGATGCGAAAGATTATCTATGCCAACCCCGGGAAGCACACCATTCACACACTCCCGACCGGTGTGGTGTGGCGGTGATTGGATAGTTACGGATTGAGCACTTGCCAAGGATCAAAATGTGTCATTTAGAAGAAACATTTTCAAAAAGTTTTTAAAATCTTGTGGGTTTGCAACTCATAAGAGCGTCACTTTCAACGTCCCCGGTATTGGATTGAGTTTCTAAAAACAACCGTGCACACCGAGGTTAAACTTTACCAGCTCCACTCCGACTCGCCGCTCGCCCACAATTTGTTTGCAACGAAACATTTGTTTTTAATTTTGTTGGTTTGAAATTGTTTTGAAAAGGTTCTTTAAATCTAGTGGGTTTGCAACTCATAAGAGCGTCACTTTCAACGTCCCCGGCATTGGATTGAGTTTCTAAAAACAACCGTGCACACCGAGGTTAAACTTTACCGGCTCCACTCCGACTCGCCGCTCGCCCACTAGTCCGAAGGCAACAAAACATTTGTTTTTCATTTTGATGAAAATTTCTGTTTTTAAATCTTGTTGGTTTGAAATTGTTTTGAAAAGGTTCTTTAAATCTTGCGGGTTTGCAACTCATAAGAGCGTCACTTTCAACGTCCCCGGCATTGGATTGAGTTTCTAAAAACAACCGTGCACACCGAGGTTAAACTTTACCGGCTCCACTCCGACTCGCCGCTCGCCCACAAATCCGAAGGCAACAAAACATTTGTTTTTAATTTTGATGAAATTTTTTGAAAACATTGGCTTGGCAAGCCCCAATCCGCGACTATCCACCCACCGCCACCCCACACGGGTGGTTGTTGTTGAGAAATGAGGTTGTGGTCGACATGCCCGTGCATTTGAGAAGGAGTTCCTAGCACTCCATGCTCTCCCATGCCAAAAAAAAGCCTAGACAACCCCATTTCGCAACTTTCCACGCCTTTTTTTTCCTCCCTCACCCATGGCGGCGGCGTGGTGGCGGCGGCCGGATTCCGGCCACCACCGCCATGGGTGGCAGCCCCCCGACCCCGACACCAAACCCATAATACCGAGGCAACATATCGAGGCAACATGACATGGGTGTGGCGTGGGGGAAGGGGGCTGCAGCTAGGAAGGCATGGGCTGCCATGCATATGCAGGCAACACACACCCCCCTATATAGCATTTTATGCATTTAGCCCTTTGACAGGAAGAGACATCACCTATGCGCGAGGAGTCATAATGGGCTCTAAATAATTCAATACAAGGTATTTGGACGTGATTTTTTGCAGGGATACTAAGAAACATGCAATCTATGATGGGAAAAAGTTTCATAAATTTTTGAAGTCGGGAAGTATTTTTTATTATTTTTAGAAGTCGTAAAATTGAAAAAATCATTAAAACAAATCCGGGAGGAATTTTTTAGTTTTGTAAGTTGGAGAAGGTCCTAAAAATCATAGACTACTTATGGGGAGCTTATTGTGCGAGGAAATTTCAATAAAAACGGGGTTTGACAAGATTTGAAAAATTCTGTCGACATTTGAAAAAACCTGGAACCATGCTGCCGGCATGCTGCGCACATGCTGCGCGCAGGCTGCGCGCATGCTGCGCGCAGACTGCGCGCAGACTGCGCGCATGCCATGGCAGGACAAGTTTCGCTAGCCTCACTGTCGACAGATGCGCAAGCTGCGCGCACAGGCTGCGCGCATGCTGCGCACAGGCTGCGCGCATGCTGCGCACAGACTGCGCGCACGCTGCGCGCATGCCATGGCAGGACAAGTTTCGCTAGCCTCACTGTCGACAGATGCGCAAGCTGCACGCAAGCTCCGCGCACGCTGCGCACAGCCTGCGCGCATGTTGTGCGCAGGCTGCGCGCAGGCGCCGCGCATGCCATGGCAGGACAAGTTTCGCTAGCCTCACTGTCGACAGATGCGCAAGCTGCGCGCACAGGCTGCGCGCACGCCATGGCAGGACAACTTTCGCTAGCCTCACTGTCGACAGAATCAGCACGCTGCGCGCAAGCTGCGCGCGCGCATGGCAGGACAAGTTTCGAAAAATTCTGTCGACAGGCTGCCGGCATGGTGCGCGCACGCTGCCGGCATGCTGTGCGCACGCTGCCGACATGCTGTGCGCACGCTGCGCACAGGCTGCCGGCATGCTGCGCGCAGCCCATGGCAGGACAAGGTCCGAAAAAATCTGTCGACATTTTTACGCCGTGGTAGGCTTCCGCTTCGCGTCACTTTGTCGACA
>NW_028276917.1:100000-102500 GCF_965620075.1 Prunus avium
AGATTGTCGATGCGAAAGATTATCTATGCCAACCCCGGGAAGCACACCATTCACACACTCCCGACCGGTGTGGTGTGGCGGTGATTGGATAGTTACGGATTGAGCACTTGCCAAGGATCAAAATGTGTCATTTAGAAGAAACATTTTCAAAAAGTTTTTAAAATCTTGTGGGTTTGCAACTCATAAGAGCGTCACTTTCAACGTCCCCGGTATTGGATTGAGTTTCTAAAAACAACCGTGCACACCGAGGTTAAACTTTACCAGCTCCACTCCGACTCGCCGCTCGCCCACAATTTGTTTGCAACGAAACATTTGTTTTTAATTTTGTTGGTTTGAAATTGTTTTGAAAAGGTTCTTTAAATCTAGTGGGTTTGCAACTCATAAGAGCGTCACTTTCAACGTCCCCGGCATTGGATTGAGTTTCTAAAAACAACCGTGCACACCGAGGTTAAACTTTACCGGCTCCACTCCGACTCGCCGCTCGCCCACTAGTCCGAAGGCAACAAAACATTTGTTTTTCATTTTGATGAAAATTTCTGTTTTTAAATCTTGTTGGTTTGAAATTGTTTTGAAAAGGTTCTTTAAATCTTGCGGGTTTGCAACTCATAAGAGCGTCACTTTCAACGTCCCCGGCATTGGATTGAGTTTCTAAAAACAACCGTGCACACCGAGGTTAAACTTTACCGGCTCCACTCCGACTCGCCGCTCGCCCACAAATCCGAAGGCAACAAAACATTTGTTTTTAATTTTGATGAAATTTTTTGAAAACATTGGCTTGGCAAGCCCCAATCCGCGACTATCCACCCACCGCCACCCCACACGGGTGGTTGTTGTTGAGAAATGAGGTTGTGGTCGACATGCCCGTGCATTTGAGAAGGAGTTCCTAGCACTCCATGCTCTCCCATGCCAAAAAAAAGCCTAGACAACCCCATTTCGCAACTTTCCACGCCTTTTTTTTCCTCCCTCACCCATGGCGGCGGCGTGGTGGCGGCGGCCGGATTCCGGCCACCACCGCCATGGGTGGCAGCCCCCCGACCCCGACACCAAACCCATAATACCGAGGCAACATATCGAGGCAACATGACATGGGTGTGGCGTGGGGGAAGGGGGCTGCAGCTAGGAAGGCATGGGCTGCCATGCATATGCAGGCAACACACACCCCCCTATATAGCATTTTATGCATTTAGCCCTTTGACAGGAAGAGACATCACCTATGCGCGAGGAGTCATAATGGGCTCTAAATAATTCAATACAAGGTATTTGGACGTGATTTTTTGCAGGGATACTAAGAAACATGCAATCTATGATGGGAAAAAGTTTCATAAATTTTTGAAGTCGGGAAGTATTTTTTATTATTTTTAGAAGTCGTAAAATTGAAAAAATCATTAAAACAAATCCGGGAGGAATTTTTTAGTTTTGTAAGTTGGAGAAGGTCCTAAAAATCATAGACTACTTATGGGGAGCTTATTGTGCGAGGAAATTTCAATAAAAACGGGGTTTGACAAGATTTGAAAAATTCTGTCGACATTTGAAAAAACCTGGAACCATGCTGCCGGCATGCTGCGCACATGCTGCGCGCAGGCTGCGCGCATGCTGCGCGCAGACTGCGCGCAGACTGCGCGCATGCCATGGCAGGACAAGTTTCGCTAGCCTCACTGTCGACAGATGCGCAAGCTGCGCGCACAGGCTGCGCGCATGCTGCGCACAGGCTGCGCGCATGCTGCGCACAGACTGCGCGCACGCTGCGCGCATGCCATGGCAGGACAAGTTTCGCTAGCCTCACTGTCGACAGATGCGCAAGCTGCACGCAAGCTCCGCGCACGCTGCGCACAGCCTGCGCGCATGTTGTGCGCAGGCTGCGCGCAGGCGCCGCGCATGCCATGGCAGGACAAGTTTCGCTAGCCTCACTGTCGACAGATGCGCAAGCTGCGCGCACAGGCTGCGCGCACGCCATGGCAGGACAACTTTCGCTAGCCTCACTGTCGACAGAATCAGCACGCTGCGCGCAAGCTGCGCGCGCGCATGGCAGGACAAGTTTCGAAAAATTCTGTCGACAGGCTGCCGGCATGGTGCGCGCACGCTGCCGGCATGCTGTGCGCACGCTGCCGACATGCTGTGCGCACGCTGCGCACAGGCTGCCGGCATGCTGCGCGCAGCCCATGGCAGGACAAGGTCCGAAAAAATCTGTCGACATTTTTACGCCGTGGTAGGCTTCCGCTTCGCGTCACTTTGTCGACATTCAAGCCTACCATTTGTATTGAATTTTTCAAACCTTGTCAAACCCCATTATTCAAATGTCGAAAAATTTTGTCGACATTTTTACGCCATGATAGGCTTCCGCTTCGCGTCACTTTGTCGGAATGCATCGCATGGCGAGGCAAGGCCACGGCATGCCAAGGCGAAGGCAACGCATGGCTTGAATGGCTTGGTCAAGGCCACATCATGGGCACGGCATGCCAAGGCATGGCGAGGCAAGCCATCCTTAGCCTCGCCTACACTC
>NW_028276917.1:122500-125000 GCF_965620075.1 Prunus avium
CAACGTCCCCGGTATTGGATTGAGTTTCTAAAAACAACCGTGCACACCGAGGTTAAACTTTACCAGCTCCACTCCGACTCGCCGCTCGCCCACAATTTGTTTGCAACGAAACATTTGTTTTTAATTTTGTTGGTTTGAAATTGTTTTGAAAAGGTTCTTTAAATCTAGTGGGTTTGCAACTCATAAGAGCGTCACTTTCAACGTCCCCGGCATTGGATTGAGTTTCTAAAAACAACCGTGCACACCGAGGTTAAACTTTACCGGCTCCACTCCGACTCGCCGCTCGCCCACTAGTCCGAAGGCAACAAAACATTTGTTTTTCATTTTGATGAAAATTTCTGTTTTTAAATCTTGTTGGTTTGAAATTGTTTTGAAAAGGTTCTTTAAATCTTGCGGGTTTGCAACTCATAAGAGCGTCACTTTCAACGTCCCCGGCATTGGATTGAGTTTCTAAAAACAACCGTGCACACCGAGGTTAAACTTTACCGGCTCCACTCCGACTCGCCGCTCGCCCACAAATCCGAAGGCAACAAAACATTTGTTTTTAATTTTGATGAAATTTTTTGAAAACATTGGCTTGGCAAGCCCCAATCCGCGACTATCCACCCACCGCCACCCCACACGGGTGGTTGTTGTTGAGAAATGAGGTTGTGGTCGACATGCCCGTGCATTTGAGAAGGAGTTCCTAGCACTCCATGCTCTCCCATGCCAAAAAAAAGCCTAGACAACCCCATTTCGCAACTTTCCACGCCTTTTTTTTCCTCCCTCACCCATGGCGGCGGCGTGGTGGCGGCGGCCGGATTCCGGCCACCACCGCCATGGGTGGCAGCCCCCCGACCCCGACACCAAACCCATAATACCGAGGCAACATATCGAGGCAACATGACATGGGTGTGGCGTGGGGGAAGGGGGCTGCAGCTAGGAAGGCATGGGCTGCCATGCATATGCAGGCAACACACACCCCCCTATATAGCATTTTATGCATTTAGCCCTTTGACAGGAAGAGACATCACCTATGCGCGAGGAGTCATAATGGGCTCTAAATAATTCAATACAAGGTATTTGGACGTGATTTTTTGCAGGGATACTAAGAAACATGCAATCTATGATGGGAAAAAGTTTCATAAATTTTTGAAGTCGGGAAGTATTTTTTATTATTTTTAGAAGTCGTAAAATTGAAAAAATCATTAAAACAAATCCGGGAGGAATTTTTTAGTTTTGTAAGTTGGAGAAGGTCCTAAAAATCATAGACTACTTATGGGGAGCTTATTGTGCGAGGAAATTTCAATAAAAACGGGGTTTGACAAGATTTGAAAAATTCTGTCGACATTTGAAAAAACCTGGAACCATGCTGCCGGCATGCTGCGCACATGCTGCGCGCAGGCTGCGCGCATGCTGCGCGCAGACTGCGCGCAGACTGCGCGCATGCCATGGCAGGACAAGTTTCGCTAGCCTCACTGTCGACAGATGCGCAAGCTGCGCGCACAGGCTGCGCGCATGCTGCGCACAGGCTGCGCGCATGCTGCGCACAGACTGCGCGCACGCTGCGCGCATGCCATGGCAGGACAAGTTTCGCTAGCCTCACTGTCGACAGATGCGCAAGCTGCACGCAAGCTCCGCGCACGCTGCGCACAGCCTGCGCGCATGTTGTGCGCAGGCTGCGCGCAGGCGCCGCGCATGCCATGGCAGGACAAGTTTCGCTAGCCTCACTGTCGACAGATGCGCAAGCTGCGCGCACAGGCTGCGCGCACGCCATGGCAGGACAACTTTCGCTAGCCTCACTGTCGACAGAATCAGCACGCTGCGCGCAAGCTGCGCGCGCGCATGGCAGGACAAGTTTCGAAAAATTCTGTCGACAGGCTGCCGGCATGGTGCGCGCACGCTGCCGGCATGCTGTGCGCACGCTGCCGACATGCTGTGCGCACGCTGCGCACAGGCTGCCGGCATGCTGCGCGCAGCCCATGGCAGGACAAGGTCCGAAAAAATCTGTCGACATTTTTACGCCGTGGTAGGCTTCCGCTTCGCGTCACTTTGTCGACATTCAAGCCTACCATTTGTATTGAATTTTTCAAACCTTGTCAAACCCCATTATTCAAATGTCGAAAAATTTTGTCGACATTTTTACGCCATGATAGGCTTCCGCTTCGCGTCACTTTGTCGGAATGCATCGCATGGCGAGGCAAGGCCACGGCATGCCAAGGCGAAGGCAACGCATGGCTTGAATGGCTTGGTCAAGGCCACATCATGGGCACGGCATGCCAAGGCATGGCGAGGCAAGCCATCCTTAGCCTCGCCTACACTCACTTTCTCGGAATGCATTGGATGATGAGCAATTCCAAGGTAAGGCAACGCATGGCTTGAATGGCTTGGTGTAGGCCACAACTTGGGCATGGCATGCCAATGCAAGGCAAGGCAAGGCAAGCCATCCTTAGCCTCGCCTACACTCACTTTCTCGGAATGCATTGGATGATGAGCAATTCCAAGGTAAGGCAACGCATGG
>NW_028276917.1:145000-147500 GCF_965620075.1 Prunus avium
GAAGGCAACAAAACATTTGTTTTTCATTTTGATGAAAATTTCTGTTTTTAAATCTTGTTGGTTTGAAATTGTTTTGAAAAGGTTCTTTAAATCTTGCGGGTTTGCAACTCATAAACAAAACATTTGTTTTTAATTTTGATGAAATTTTTTGAAAACATTGGCTTGGCAAGCCCCAATCCGCGACTATCCACCCACCGCCACCCCACACGGGTGGTTGTTGTTGAGAAATGAGGTTGTGGTCGACATGCCCGTGCATTTGAGAAGGAGTTCCTAGCACTCCATGCTCTCCCATGCCAAAAAAAAGCCTAGACAACCCCATTTCGCAACTTTCCACGCCTTTTTTTTCCTCCCTCACCCATGGCGGCGGCGTGGTGGCGGCGGCCGGATTCCGGCCACCACCGCCATGGGTGGCAGCCCCCCGACCCCGACACCAAACCCATAATACCGAGGCAACATATCGAGGCAACATGACATGGGTGTGGCGTGGGGGAAGGGGGCTGCAGCTAGGAAGGCATGGGCTGCCATGCATATGCAGGCAACACACACCCCCCTATATAGCATTTTATGCATTTAGCCCTTTGACAGGAAGAGACATCACCTATGCGCGAGGAGTCATAATGGGCTCTAAATAATTCAATACAAGGTATTTGGACGTGATTTTTTGCAGGGATACTAAGAAACATGCAATCTATGATGGGAAAAAGTTTCATAAATTTTTGAAGTCGGGAAGTATTTTTTATTATTTTTAGAAGTCGTAAAATTGAAAAAATCATTAAAACAAATCCGGGAGGAATTTTTTAGTTTTGTAAGTTGGAGAAGGTCCTAAAAATCATAGACTACTTATGGGGAGCTTATTGTGCGAGGAAATTTCAATAAAAACGGGGTTTGACAAGATTTGAAAAATTCTGTCGACATTTGAAAAAACCTGGAACCATGCTGCCGGCATGCTGCGCACATGCTGCGCGCAGGCTGCGCGCATGCTGCGCGCAGACTGCGCGCAGACTGCGCGCATGCCATGGCAGGACAAGTTTCGCTAGCCTCACTGTCGACAGATGCGCAAGCTGCGCGCACAGGCTGCGCGCATGCTGCGCACAGGCTGCGCGCATGCTGCGCACAGACTGCGCGCACGCTGCGCGCATGCCATGGCAGGACAAGTTTCGCTAGCCTCACTGTCGACAGATGCGCAAGCTGCACGCAAGCTCCGCGCACGCTGCGCACAGCCTGCGCGCATGTTGTGCGCAGGCTGCGCGCAGGCGCCGCGCATGCCATGGCAGGACAAGTTTCGCTAGCCTCACTGTCGACAGATGCGCAAGCTGCGCGCACAGGCTGCGCGCACGCCATGGCAGGACAACTTTCGCTAGCCTCACTGTCGACAGAATCAGCACGCTGCGCGCAAGCTGCGCGCGCGCATGGCAGGACAAGTTTCGAAAAATTCTGTCGACAGGCTGCCGGCATGGTGCGCGCACGCTGCCGGCATGCTGTGCGCACGCTGCCGACATGCTGTGCGCACGCTGCGCACAGGCTGCCGGCATGCTGCGCGCAGCCCATGGCAGGACAAGGTCCGAAAAAATCTGTCGACATTTTTACGCCGTGGTAGGCTTCCGCTTCGCGTCACTTTGTCGACATTCAAGCCTACCATTTGTATTGAATTTTTCAAACCTTGTCAAACCCCATTATTCAAATGTCGAAAAATTTTGTCGACATTTTTACGCCATGATAGGCTTCCGCTTCGCGTCACTTTGTCGGAATGCATCGCATGGCGAGGCAAGGCCACGGCATGCCAAGGCGAAGGCAACGCATGGCTTGAATGGCTTGGTCAAGGCCACATCATGGGCACGGCATGCCAAGGCAAGGCGAGGCAAGCCATCCTTAGCCTCGCCTACACTCACTTTCTCGGAATGCATTGGATGATGAGCAATTCCAAGGTAAGGCAACGCATGGCTTGAATGGCTTGGTGTAGGCCACAACTTGGGCATGGCATGCCAATGCAAGGCAAGGCAAGGCAAGCCATCCTTAGCCTCGCCTACACTCACTTTCTCGGAATGCATTGGATGATGAGCAATTCCAAGGTAAGGCAACGCATGGCTTGAATGGCTTGGTGTAGGCCACAACTTGGGCATGGCATGCCAATGCAAGGCAAGGCAAGCCACGCCATCCGAAGCCTCCAATAACCTCACTTTCTCGGAATGCCTTGAATGGGCACGGCATGTGAGGGCAAGGCAAGGTCCTAAATATCATTTTGTAAGTTGGAGAAGGTCCTAAAAATCATAGACTTAATTATAGGGAGCTTATTGTGCGAGGAAATTTCAATAAAAATGGGGTTTGACAAGGTTTGAAAAATTCTGTCGACATTTGAAAAAACCTGGAACCAGGCTGCCGGCATGCTGCGCGCATGCTGCGCGCATGCTGCGCGCATGCTGCGCGCATGCTGCGCGCATGCTGCGCGCATGCTGCGCGCATGCTGCGCGCATGCTGCGTGCAGGCTGCGCGCATGCCATGG
>NW_028276917.1:155000-157500 GCF_965620075.1 Prunus avium
GCATTGGGCTCGCACCTTGCACACACAAGCAATGCCTAGACAATCTTAATCATAGCTCAACCGCACACTCAGAGGATTGGATAGCTTCTTTCGAAGCCAACCTACCCCCACACGTGTGAGAGTGGCCAACAATTTGCTAGCTTCTTCATCAACTCCGCCGAAAGCCATCCTCGACATACCCGTGCATTGAGAAGGTTTGGTGGCCGTACTCCCAACACAAAAGCATACCGAAGACAACCCCAAGCTAAAGCTCACTTGAAGCCAACGCATCGTCACCATGTGTTCGTGTGGCCGAGAATTGGGTAGCTTCTTCATCAACCCCGCCGAAAGCCATCCTCGACATACCCGTGCATTGAGAAGGTTTGGTGGCCGTACTCCCAACACAAAAGCATACCGAGGACAACCCCAAGCAAAAATTCATTTGAAGCCAACCCATCGTCGCCCACAACTAGTGGGTGAATGGTGTGCTTCCCGGGGTTGGCATAGACATTCCCTCGCATGCAAAAGATTGTCGATGCGAAAGATTATCTATGCCAACCCCGGGAAGCACACCATTCACACACTCCCGACCGGTGTGGTGTGGCGGTGATTGGATAGTTACGGATTGAGCACTTGCCAAGGATCAAAATGTGTCATTTAGAAGAAACATTTTCAAAAAGTTTTTAAAATCTTGTGGGTTTGCAACTCATAAGAGCGTCACTTTCAACGTCCCCGGTATTGGATTGAGTTTCTAAAAACAACCGTGCACACCGAGGTTAAACTTTACCAGCTCCACTCCGACTCGCCGCTCGCCCACAATTTGTTTGCAACGAAACATTTGTTTTTAATTTTGTTGGTTTGAAATTGTTTTGAAAAGGTTCTTTAAATCTAGTGGGTTTGCAACTCATAAGAGCGTCACTTTCAACGTCCCCGGCATTGGATTGAGTTTCTAAAAACAACCGTGCACACCGAGGTTAAACTTTACCGGCTCCACTCCGACTCGCCGCTCGCCCACTAGTCCGAAGGCAACAAAACATTTGTTTTTCATTTTGATGAAAATTTCTGTTTTTAAATCTTGTTGGTTTGAAATTGTTTTGAAAAGGTTCTTTAAATCTTGCGGGTTTGCAACTCATAAGAGCGTCACTTTCAACGTCCCCGGCATTGGATTGAGTTTCTAAAAACAACCGTGCACACCGAGGTTAAACTTTACCGGCTCCACTCCGACTCGCCGCTCGCCCACAAATCCGAAGGCAACAAAACATTTGTTTTTAATTTTGATGAAATTTTTTGAAAACATTGGCTTGGCAAGCCCCAATCCGCGACTATCCACCCACCGCCACCCCACACGGGTGGTTGTTGTTGAGAAATGAGGTTGTGGTCGACATGCCCGTGCATTTGAGAAGGAGTTCCTAGCACTCCATGCTCTCCCATGCCAAAAAAAAGCCTAGACAACCCCATTTCGCAACTTTCCACGCCTTTTTTTTCCTCCCTCACCCATGGCGGCGGCGTGGTGGCGGCGGCCGGATTCCGGCCACCACCGCCATGGGTGGCAGCCCCCCGACCCCGACACCAAACCCATAATACCGAGGCAACATATCGAGGCAACATGACATGGGTGTGGCGTGGGGGAAGGGGGCTGCAGCTAGGAAGGCATGGGCTGCCATGCATATGCAGGCAACACACACCCCCCTATATAGCATTTTATGCATTTAGCCCTTTGACAGGAAGAGACATCACCTATGCGCGAGGAGTCATAATGGGCTCTAAATAATTCAATACAAGGTATTTGGACGTGATTTTTTGCAGGGATACTAAGAAACATGCAATCTATGATGGGAAAAAGTTTCATAAATTTTTGAAGTCGGGAAGTATTTTTTATTATTTTTAGAAGTCGTAAAATTGAAAAAATCATTAAAACAAATCCGGGAGGAATTTTTTAGTTTTGTAAGTTGGAGAAGGTCCTAAAAATCATAGACTACTTATGGGGAGCTTATTGTGCGAGGAAATTTCAATAAAAACGGGGTTTGACAAGATTTGAAAAATTCTGTCGACATTTGAAAAAACCTGGAACCATGCTGCCGGCATGCTGCGCACATGCTGCGCGCAGGCTGCGCGCATGCTGCGCGCAGACTGCGCGCAGACTGCGCGCATGCCATGGCAGGACAAGTTTCGCTAGCCTCACTGTCGACAGATGCGCAAGCTGCGCGCACAGGCTGCGCGCATGCTGCGCACAGGCTGCGCGCATGCTGCGCACAGACTGCGCGCACGCTGCGCGCATGCCATGGCAGGACAAGTTTCGCTAGCCTCACTGTCGACAGATGCGCAAGCTGCACGCAAGCTCCGCGCACGCTGCGCACAGCCTGCGCGCATGTTGTGCGCAGGCTGCGCGCAGGCGCCGCGCATGCCATGGCAGGACAAGTTTCGCTAGCCTCACTGTCGACAGATGCGCAAGCTGCGCGCACAGGCTGCGCGCACGCCATGGCAGGACAACTTTCGCTAGCCTCACTGTCGACAGAATCAG
>NW_028276918.1:2500-5000 GCF_965620075.1 Prunus avium
ACCGAGGTTAAACTTTACCGGCTCCACTCCGACTCGCCGCTCGCCCACTAGTCCGAAGGCAACAAAACATTTGTTTTTCATTTTGATGAAAATTTCTGTTTTTAAATCTTGTTGGTTTGAAATTGTTTTGAAAAGGTTCTTTAAATCTTGCGGGTTTGCAACTCATAAGAGCGTCACTTTCAACGTCCCCGGCATTGGATTGAGTTTCTAAAAACAACCGTGCACACCGAGGTTAAACTTTACCGGCTCCACTCCGACTCGCCGCTCGCCCACAAATCCGAAGGCAACAAAACATTTGTTTTTAATTTTGATGAAATTTTTTGAAAACATTGGCTTGGCAAGCCCCAATCCGCGACTATCCACCCACCGCCACCCCACACGGGTGGTTGTTGTTGAGAAATGAGGTTGTGGTCGACATGCCCGTGCATTTGAGAAGGAGTTCCTAGCACTCCATGCTCTCCCATGCCAAAAAAAAGCCTAGACAACCCCATTTCGCAACTTTCCACGCCTTTTTTTCCTCCCTCACCCATGGCGGCGGCGTGGTGGCGGCGGCCGGATTCCGGCCACCACCGCCATGGGTGGCAGCCCCCCGACCCCGACACCAAACCCATAATACCGAGGCAACATATCGAGGCAACATGACATGGGTGTGGCGTGGGGGAAGGGGCTGCAGCTAGGAAGGCATGGGCTGCCATGCATATGCAGGCAACACACACCCCCCTATATAGCATTTTATGCATTTAGCCCTTTGACAGGAAGAGACATCACCTATGCGCGAGGAGTCATAATGGGCTCTAAATAATTCAATACAAGGTATTTGGACGTGATTTTTTGCAGGGATACTAAGAAACATGCAATCTATGATGGGAAAAAGTTTCATAAATTTTTGAAGTCGGGAAGTATTTTTTATTATTTTTAGAAGTCGTAAAATTGAAAAATCATTAAAACAAATCCGGGAGGAATTTTTTAGTTTTGTAAGTTGGAGAAGGTCCTAAAAATCATAGACTACTTATGGGGAGCTTATTGTGCGAGGAAATTTCAATAAAAACGGGGTTTGACAAGATTTGAAAAATTCTGTCGACATTTGAAAAAACCTGGAACCTTGCTGCCGGCATGCTGCGCACATGCTGCGCGCAGGCTGCGCGCATGCTGCGCGCAGACTGCGCGCAGACTGCGCGCATGCCATGGCAGGACAAGTTTCGCTAGCCTCACTGTCGACAGATGCGCAAGCTGCGCGCACAGGCTGCGCGCATGCTGCGCACAGGCTGCGCGCATGCTGCGCACAGACTGCGCGCACGCTGCGCGCATGCCATGGCAGGACAAGTTTCGCTAGCCTCACTGTCGACAGATGCGCAAGCTGCACGCAAGCTCCGCGCACGCTGCGCACAGCCTGCGCGCATGTTGTGCGCAGGCTGCGCGCAGGCGCCGCGCATGCCATGGCAGGACAAGTTTCGCTAGCCTCACTGTCGACAGATGCGCAAGCTGCGCGCACAGGCTGCGCGCACGCCATGGCAGGACAACTTTCGCTAGCCTCACTGTCGACAGAATCAGCACGCTGCGCGCAAGCTGCGCGCGCGCATGGCAGGACAAGTTTCGAAAAATTCTGTCGACAGGCTGCCGGCATGGTGCGCGCACGCTGCCGGCATGCTGTGCGCACGCTGCCGACATGCTGTGCGCACGCTGCGCACAGGCTGCCGGCATGCTGCGCGCAGCCCATGGCAGGACAAGGTCCGAAAAATCTGTCGACATTTTTACGCCGTGGTAGGCTTCCGCTTCGCGTCACTTTGTCGACATTCAAGCCTACCATTTGTATTGAATTTTTCAAACCTTGTCAAACCCCATTATTCAAATGTCGAAAAATTTTGTCGACATTTTTACGCCATGATAGGCTTCCGCTTCGCGTCACTTTGTCGGAATGCATCGCATGGCGAGGCAAGGCCACGGCATGCCAAGGCGAAGGCAACGCATGGCTTGAATGGCTTGGTCAAGGCCACATCATGGGCACGGCATGCCAAGGCAAGGCGAGGCAAGCCATCCTTAGCCTCGCCTACACTCACTTTCTCGGAATGCATTGGATGATGAGCAATTCCAAGGTAAGGCAACGCATGGCTTGAATGGCTTGGTGTAGGCCACAACTTGGGCATGGCATGCCAATGCAAGGCAAGGCAAGGCAAGCCATCCTTAGCCTCGCCTACACTCACTTTCTCGGAATGCATTGGATGATGAGCAATTCCAAGGTAAGGCAACGCATGGCTTGAATGGCTTGGTGTAGGCCACAACTTGGGCATGGCATGCCAATGCAAGGCAAGGCAAGCCACGCCATCCGAAGCCTCCAATAACCTCACTTTCTCGGAATGCTTGAATGGGCACGGCATGTGAGGGCAAGGCAAGGTCCTAAATATCATTTTGTAAGTTGGAGAAGGTCCTAAAAATCATAGACTTAATTATAGGGAGCTTATTGTGCGAGGAAATTTCAATAAAAATGGGGTTTGACAAGGTT
>NW_028276918.1:35000-37500 GCF_965620075.1 Prunus avium
AAAGCTCACTTGAAGCCAACGCATCGTCACCATGTGTTCGTGTGGCCGAGAATTGGGTAGCTTCTTCATCAACCCCGCCGAAAGCCATCCTCGACATACCCGTGCATTGAGAAGGTTTGGTGGCCGTACTCCCAACACAAAAGCATACCGAGGACAACCCCAAGCAAAAATTCATTTGAAGCCAACCCATCGTCGCCCACAACTAGTGGGTGAATGGTGTGCTTCCCGGGGTTGGCATAGACATTCCCTCGCATGCAAAAGATTGTCGATGCGAAAGATTATCTATGCCAACCCCGGGAAGCACACCATTCACACACTCCCGACCGGTGTGGTGTGGCGGTGATTGGATAGTTACGGATTGAGCACTTGCCAAGGATCAAAATGTGTCATTTAGAAGAAACATTTTCAAAAAGTTTTTAAAATCTTGTGGGTTTGCAACTCATAAGAGCGTCACTTTCAACGTCCCTGGTATTGGATTGAGTTTCTAAAAACAACCGTGCACACCGAGGTTAAACTTTACCGGCTCCACTCCGACTCGCCGCTCGCCCACAATTTGTTTGCAACGAAACATTTGTTTTTAATTTTGTTGGTTTGAAATTGTTTTGAAAAGGTTCTTTAAATCTAGTGGGTTTGCAACTCATAAGAGCGTCACTTTCAACGTCCCCGGCATTGGATTGAGTTTCTAAAAACAACCGTGCACACCGAGGTTAAACTTTACCGGCTCCACTCCGACTCGCCGCTCGCCCACTAGTCCGAAGGCAACAAAACATTTGTTTTTCATTTTGATGAAAATTTCTGTTTTTAAATCTTGTTGGTTTGAAATTGTTTTGAAAAGGTTCTTTAAATCTTGCGGGTTTGCAACTCATAAGAGCGTCACTTTCAACGTCCCCGGCATTGGATTGAGTTTCTAAAAACAACCGTGCACACCGAGGTTAAACTTTACCGGCTCCACTCCGACTCGCCGCTCGCCCACAAATCCGAAGGCAACAAAACATTTGTTTTTAATTTTGATGAAATTTTTTGAAAACATTGGCTTGGCAAGCCCCAATCCGCGACTATCCACCCACCGCCACCCCACACGAGTGGTTGTTGTTGCGAAATGAGGTTGTGGTCGACATGCCCGTGCATTTGAGAAGGAGTTCCTAGCACTCCATGCTCTCCCATGCCAAAAAAAAGCCTAGACAACCCCATTTCGCAACTTTCCACGCCTTTTTTTTCCTCCCTCACCCATGGCGGCGGCGTGGTGGCGGCGGCCGGATTCCGGCCACCACCGCCATGGGTGGCAGCCCCCCGACCCCGACACCAAACCCATAATACCGAGGCAACATATCGAGGCAACATGACATGGGTGTGGCGTGGGGGAAGGGGGCTGCAGCTAGGAAGGCATGGGCTGCCATGCATATGCAGGCAACACACACCCCCCTATATAGCATTTTATGCATTTAGCCCTTTGACAGGAAGAGACATCACCTATGCGCGAGGAGTCATAATGGGCTCTAAATAATTCAATACAAGGTATTTGGACGTGATTTTTTGCAGGGATACTAAGAAACATGCAATCTATGATGGGAAAAAGTTTCATAAATTTTTGAAGTCGGGAAGTATTTTTTATTATTTTTAGAAGTCGTAAAATTGAAAAAATCATTAAAACAAATCCGGGAGGAATTTTTTAGTTTTGTAAGTTGGAGAAGGTCCTAAAAATCATAGACTACTTATGGGGAGCTTATTGTGCGAGGAAATTTCAATAAAAACGGGGTTTGACAAGATTTGAAAAATTCTGTCGACATTTGAAAAAACCTGGAACCATGCTGCCGGCATGCTGCGCACATGCTGCGCGCAGGCTGCGCGCATGCTGCGCGCAGACTGCGCGCATGCCATGGCAGGACAAGTTTCGCTAGCCTCACTGTCGACAGATGCGCAAGCTGCGCGCACGCTGCGCACAGGCTGCGCGCATGCTGCGCACAGACTGCGCGCACGCTGCGCGCATGCCATGGCAGGACAAGTTTCGCTAGCCTCACTGTCGACAGATGCGCAAGCTGCGCGCAAGCTCCGCGCACGCTGCGCACAGCCTGTGCGCATGTTGTGCGCATGCTGCGCGCAGGCTGCGCGCAGGCGCCGCGCATGCCATGGCAGGACAAGTTTCGCTAGCCTCACTGTCGACAGATGCGCAAGCTGCGCGCACGCTGCGCACAGGCTGCGCACAGCGCATGCCATGGCAGGACAAGTTCGCTAGCCTCACTGTCGACAGATGCGCAAGCTGCGCGCACAGGCTGCGCGCACGCCATGGCAGGACAAGTTTCGCTAGCCTCACTGTCGACAGAATCAGCACGCTGCGCGCAAGCTGCGCGCACGCTGCCGGCATGGTGCGCGCACGCTGCCGGCATGCTGTGCGCACGCTGCCGGCATGCTGTGCGCACGCTGCGCGCGCGCATGGCAGGACAAGTTTCGAAAATTTCTGTCGACAGTCTCAGCAGCGCGCACGCTGCCGACATGCTGTGCG
>NW_028276918.1:50000-52500 GCF_965620075.1 Prunus avium
GCTCAACCGCACACTCAGAGGATTGGATAGCTTCTTTCGAAGCCAACCTACCCCCACACGTGTGAGAGTGGCCAACAATTTGCTAGCTTCTTCATCAACTCCGCCGAAAGCCATCCTCGACATACCCGTGCATTGAGAAGGTTTGGTGGCCGTACTCCCAACACAAAAGCATACCGAAGACAACCCCAAGCTAAAGCTCACTTGAAGCCAACGCATCGTCACCATGTGTTCGTGTGGCCGAGAATTGGGTAGCTTCTTCATCAACCCCGCCGAAAGCCATCCTCGACATACCCGTGCATTGAGAAGGTTTGGTGGCCGTACTCCCAACACAAAAGCATACCGAGGACAACCCCAAGCAAAAATTCATTTGAAGCCAACCCATCGTCGCCCACAACTAGTGGGTGAATGGTGTGCTTCCCGGGGTTGGCATAGACATTCCCTCGCATGCAAAAGATTGTCGATGCGAAAGATTATCTATGCCAACCCCGGGAAGCACACCATTCACACACTCCCGACCGGTGTGGTGTGGCGGTGATTGGATAGTTACGGATTGAGCACTTGCCAAGGATCAAAATGTGTCATTTAGAAGAAACATTTTCAAAAAGTTTTTAAAATCTTGTGGGTTTGCAACTCATAAGAGCGTCACTTTCAACGTCCCCGGTATTGGATTGAGTTTCTAAAAACAACCGTGCACACCGAGGTTAAACTTTACCGGCTCCACTCCGACTCGCCGCTCGCCCACAATTTGTTTGCAACGAAACATTTGTTTTTAATTTTGTTGGTTTGAAATTGTTTTGAAAAGGTTCTTTAAATCTAGTGGGTTTGCAACTCATAAGAGCGTCACTTTCAACGTCCCCGGCATTGGATTGAGTTTCTAAAAACAACCGTGCACACCGAGGTTAAACTTTACCGGCTCCACTCCGACTCGCCGCTCGCCCACTAGTCCGAAGGCAACAAAACATTTGTTTTTCATTTTGATGAAAATTTCTGTTTTTAAATCTTGTTGGTTTGAAATTGTTTTGAAAAGGTTCTTTAAATCTTGCGGGTTTGCAACTCATAAGAGCGTCACTTTCAACGTCCCCGGCATTGGATTGAGTTTCTAAAAACAACCGTGCACACCGAGGTTAAACTTTACCGGCTCCACTCCGACTCGCCGCTCGCCCACAAATCCGAAGGCAACAAAACATTTGTTTTTAATTTTGATGAAATTTTTTGAAAACATTGGCTTGGCAAGCCCCAATCCGCGACTATCCACCCACCGCCACCCCACACGAGTGGTTGTTGTTGCGAAATGAGGTTGTGGTCGACATGCCCGTGCATTTGAGAAGGAGTTCCTAGCACTCCATGCTCTCCCATGCCAAAAAAAAGCCTAGACAACCCCATTTCGCAACTTTCCACGCCTTTTTTTTCCTCCCTCACCCATGGCGGCGGCGTGGTGGCGGCGGCCGGATTCCGGCCACCACCGCCATGGGTGGCAGCCCCCCGACCCCGACACCAAACCCATAATACCGAGGCAACATATCGAGGCAACATGACATGGGTGTGGCGTGGGGGAAGGGGGCTGCAGCTAGGAAGGCATGGGCTGCCATGCATATGCAGGCAACACACACCCCCCTATATAGCATTTTATGCATTTAGCCCTTTGACAGGAAGAGACATCACCTATGCGCGAGGAGTCATAATGGGCTCTAAATAATTCAATACAAGGTATTTGGACGTGATTTTTTGCAGGGATACTAAGAAACATGCAATCTATGATGGGAAAAAGTTTCATAAATTTTTGAAGTCGGGAAGTATTTTTTATTATTTTTAGAAGTCGTAAAATTGAAAAAATCATTAAAACAAATCCGGGAGGAATTTTTTAGTTTTGTAAGTTGGAGAAGGTCCTAAAAATCATAGACTACTTATGGGGAGCTTATTGTGCGAGGAAATTTCAATAAAAACGGGGTTTGACAAGATTTGAAAAATTCTGTCGACATTTGAAAAAACCTGGAACCATGCTGCCGGCATGCTGCGCACATGCTGCGCGCAGGCTGCGCGCATGCTGCGCGCAGACTGCGCGCATGCCATGGCAGGACAAGTTTCGCTAGCCTCACTGTCGACAGATGCGCAAGCTGCGCGCACGCTGCGCACAGGCTGCGCGCATGCTGCGCACAGACTGCGCGCACGCTGCGCGCATGCCATGGCAGGACAAGTTTCGCTAGCCTCACTGTCGACAGATGCGCAAGCTGCGCGCAAGCTCCGCGCACGCTGCGCACAGCCTGTGCGCATGTTGTGCGCATGCTGCGCGCAGGCTGCGCGCAGGCGCCGCGCATGCCATGGCAGGACAAGTTTCGCTAGCCTCACTGTCGACAGATGCGCAAGCTGCGCGCACGCTGCGCACAGGCTGCGCACAGCGCATGCCATGGCAGGACAAGTTCGCTAGCCTCACTGTCGACAGATGCGCAAGCTGCGCGCACAGGCTGCGCGCACGCCATGGCAGGACAAGTTTCGCTAGCCT
>NW_028276918.1:72500-75000 GCF_965620075.1 Prunus avium
AGGACAACCCCAAGCAAAAATTCATTTGAAGCCAACCCATCGTCGCCCACAACTAGTGGGTGAATGGTGTGCTTCCCGGGGTTGGCATAGACATTCCCTCGCATGCAAAAGATTGTCGATGCGAAAGATTATCTATGCCAACCCCGGGAAGCACACCATTCACACACTCCCGACCGGTGTGGTGTGGCGGTGATTGGATAGTTACGGATTGAGCACTTGCCAAGGATCAAAATGTGTCATTTAGAAGAAACATTTTCAAAAAGTTTTTAAAATCTTGTGGGTTTGCAACTCATAAGAGCGTCACTTTCAACGTCCCTGGTATTGGATTGAGTTTCTAAAAACAACCGTGCACACCGAGGTTAAACTTTACCGGCTCCACTCCGACTCGCCGCTCGCCCACAATTTGTTTGCAACGAAACATTTGTTTTTAATTTTGTTGGTTTGAAATTGTTTTGAAAAGGTTCTTTAAATCTAGTGGGTTTGCAACTCATAAGAGCGTCACTTTCAACGTCCCCGGCATTGGATTGAGTTTCTAAAAACAACCGTGCACACCGAGGTTAAACTTTACCGGCTCCACTCCGACTCGCCGCTCGCCCACTAGTCCGAAGGCAACAAAACATTTGTTTTTCATTTTGATGAAAATTTCTGTTTTTAAATCTTGTTGGTTTGAAATTGTTTTGAAAAGGTTCTTTAAATCTTGCGGGTTTGCAACTCATAAGAGCGTCACTTTCAACGTCCCCGGCATTGGATTGAGTTTCTAAAAACAACCGTGCACACCGAGGTTAAACTTTACCGGCTCCACTCCGACTCGCCGCTCGCCCACAAATCCGAAGGCAACAAAACATTTGTTTTTAATTTTGATGAAATTTTTTGAAAACATTGGCTTGGCAAGCCCCAATCCGCGACTATCCACCCACCGCCACCCCACACGAGTGGTTGTTGTTGCGAAATGAGGTTGTGGTCGACATGCCCGTGCATTTGAGAAGGAGTTCCTAGCACTCCATGCTCTCCCATGCCAAAAAAAAGCCTAGACAACCCCATTTCGCAACTTTCCACGCCTTTTTTTTCCTCCCTCACCCATGGCGGCGGCGTGGTGGCGGCGGCCGGATTCCGGCCACCACCGCCATGGGTGGCAGCCCCCCGACCCCGACACCAAACCCATAATACCGAGGCAACATATCGAGGCAACATGACATGGGTGTGGCGTGGGGGAAGGGGGCTGCAGCTAGGAAGGCATGGGCTGCCATGCATATGCAGGCAACACACACCCCCCTATATAGCATTTTATGCATTTAGCCCTTTGACAGGAAGAGACATCACCTATGCGCGAGGAGTCATAATGGGCTCTAAATAATTCAATACAAGGTATTTGGACGTGATTTTTTGCAGGGATACTAAGAAACATGCAATCTATGATGGGAAAAAGTTTCATAAATTTTTGAAGTCGGGAAGTATTTTTTATTATTTTTAGAAGTCGTAAAATTGAAAAAATCATTAAAACAAATCCGGGAGGAATTTTTTAGTTTTGTAAGTTGGAGAAGGTCCTAAAAATCATAGACTACTTATGGGGAGCTTATTGTGCGAGGAAATTTCAATAAAAACGGGGTTTGACAAGATTTGAAAAATTCTGTCGACATTTGAAAAAACCTGGAACCATGCTGCCGGCATGCTGCGCACATGCTGCGCGCAGGCTGCGCGCATGCTGCGCGCAGACTGCGCGCATGCCATGGCAGGACAAGTTTCGCTAGCCTCACTGTCGACAGATGCGCAAGCTGCGCGCACGCTGCGCACAGGCTGCGCGCATGCTGCGCACAGACTGCGCGCACGCTGCGCGCATGCCATGGCAGGACAAGTTTCGCTAGCCTCACTGTCGACAGATGCGCAAGCTGCGCGCAAGCTCCGCGCACGCTGCGCACAGCCTGTGCGCATGTTGTGCGCATGCTGCGCGCAGGCTGCGCGCAGGCGCCGCGCATGCCATGGCAGGACAAGTTTCGCTAGCCTCACTGTCGACAGATGCGCAAGCTGCGCGCACGCTGCGCACAGGCTGCGCACAGCGCATGCCATGGCAGGACAAGTTCGCTAGCCTCACTGTCGACAGATGCGCAAGCTGCGCGCACAGGCTGCGCGCACGCCATGGCAGGACAAGTTTCGCTAGCCTCACTGTCGACAGAATCAGCACGCTGCGCGCAAGCTGCGCGCACGCTGCCGGCATGGTGCGCGCACGCTGCCGGCATGCTGTGCGCACGCTGCCGGCATGCTGTGCGCACGCTGCGCGCGCGCATGGCAGGACAAGTTTCGAAAATTTCTGTCGACAGTCTCAGCAGCGCGCACGCTGCCGACATGCTGTGCGCACGCTGCGCACAGGCTGCCGGCATGCTGCGCGCAGCCCATGGCAGGACAAGGTCCGAAAAATTCTGTCGACATTTTTACGCCGTGGTAGGCTTCCGCTTCGCGTCACTTTGTCGACATTCAAGCCTACCATTTGTATTGAATTTTTCAA
>NW_028276918.1:95000-97500 GCF_965620075.1 Prunus avium
AACCGTGCACACCGAGGTTAAACTTTACCGGCTCCACTCCGACTCGCCGCTCGCCCACAATTTGTTTGCAACGAAACATTTGTTTTTAATTTTGTTGGTTTGAAATTGTTTTGAAAAGGTTCTTTAAATCTAGTGGGTTTGCAACTCATAAGAGCGTCACTTTCAACGTCCCCGGCATTGGATTGAGTTTCTAAAAACAACCGTGCACACCGAGGTTAAACTTTACCGGCTCCACTCCGACTCGCCGCTCGCCCACTAGTCCGAAGGCAACAAAACATTTGTTTTTCATTTTGATGAAAATTTCTGTTTTTAAATCTTGTTGGTTTGAAATTGTTTTGAAAAGGTTCTTTAAATCTTGCGGGTTTGCAACTCATAAGAGCGTCACTTTCAACGTCCCCGGCATTGGATTGAGTTTCTAAAAACAACCGTGCACACCGAGGTTAAACTTTACCGGCTCCACTCCGACTCGCCGCTCGCCCACAAATCCGAAGGCAACAAAACATTTGTTTTTAATTTTGATGAAATTTTTTGAAAACATTGGCTTGGCAAGCCCCAATCCGCGACTATCCACCCACCGCCACCCCACACGAGTGGTTGTTGTTGCGAAATGAGGTTGTGGTCGACATGCCCGTGCATTTGAGAAGGAGTTCCTAGCACTCCATGCTCTGCCATGCCAAAAAAAAGCCTAGACAACCCCATTTCGCAACTTTCCACGCCTTTTTTTTCCTCCCTCACCCATGGCGGCGGCGTGGTGGCGGCGGCCGGATTCCGGCCACCACCGCCATGGGTGGCAGCCCCCCGACCCCGACACCAAACCCATAATACCGAGGCAACATATCGAGGCAACATGACATGGGTGTGGCGTGGGGGAAGGGGGCTGCAGCTAGGAAGGCATGGGCTGCCATGCATATGCAGGCAACACACACCCCCCTATATAGCATTTTATGCATTTAGCCCTTTGACAGGAAGAGACATCACCTATGCGCGAGGAGTCATAATGGGCTCTAAATAATTCAATACAAGGTATTTGGACGTGATTTTTTGCAGGGATACTAAGAAACATGCAATCTATGATGGGAAAAAGTTTCATAAATTTTTGAAGTCGGGAAGTATTTTTTATTATTTTTAGAAGTCGTAAAATTGAAAAAATCATTAAAACAAATCCGGGAGGAATTTTTTAGTTTTGTAAGTTGGAGAAGGTCCTAAAAATCATAGACTACTTATGGGGAGCTTATTGTGCGAGGAAATTTCAATAAAAACGGGGTTTGACAAGATTTGAAAAATTCTGTCGACATTTGAAAAAACCTGGAACCATGCTGCCGGCATGCTGCGCACATGCTGCGCGCAGGCTGCGCGCATGCTGCGCGCAGACTGCGCGCATGCCATGGCAGGACAAGTTTCGCTAGCCTCACTGTCGACAGATGCGCAAGCTGCGCGCACGCTGCGCACAGGCTGCGCGCATGCTGCGCACAGACTGCGCGCACGCTGCGCGCATGCCATGGCAGGACAAGTTTCGCTAGCCTCACTGTCGACAGATGCGCAAGCTGCGCGCAAGCTCCGCGCACGCTGCGCACAGCCTGTGCGCATGTTGTGCGCATGCTGCGCGCAGGCTGCGCGCAGGCGCCGCGCATGCCATGGCAGGACAAGTTTCGCTAGCCTCACTGTCGACAGATGCGCAAGCTGCGCGCACGCTGCGCACAGGCTGCGCACAGCGCATGCCATGGCAGGACAAGTTCGCTAGCCTCACTGTCGACAGATGCGCAAGCTGCGCGCACAGGCTGCGCGCACGCCATGGCAGGACAAGTTTCGCTAGCCTCACTGTCGACAGAATCAGCACGCTGCGCGCAAGCTGCGCGCACGCTGCCGGCATGGTGCGCGCACGCTGCCGGCATGCTGTGCGCACGCTGCCGGCATGCTGTGCGCACGCTGCGCGCGCGCATGGCAGGACAAGTTTCGAAAATTTCTGTCGACAGTCTCAGCAGCGCGCACGCTGCCGACATGCTGTGCGCACGCTGCGCACAGGCTGCCGGCATGCTGCGCGCAGCCCATGGCAGGACAAGGTCCGAAAAATTCTGTCGACATTTTTACGCCGTGGTAGGCTTCCGCTTCGCGTCACTTTGTCGACATTCAAGCCTACCATTTGTATTGAATTTTTCAAACCTTGTCAAACCCCATTATTCAAATGTCGAAAAATTTTGTCGACATTTTTACGCCATGATAGGCTTCCGCTTCGCGTCACTTTGTCGGAATGCATCGCATGGCGAGGCAAGGCCACGGCATGCCAAGGCGAAGGCAACGCATGGCTTGAATGGCTTGGTCAAGGCCACATCATGGGCACGGCATGCCAAGGCAAGGCGAGGCAAGCCATCCTTAGCCTCGCCTACACTCACTTTCTCGGAATGCATTGGATGATGAGCAATTCCAAGGTAAGGCAACGCATGGCTTGAATGGCTTGGTGTAGGCCACAACTTGGGCATGGCATGCCAATGCAAGGCAAGGC
>NW_028276918.1:117500-120000 GCF_965620075.1 Prunus avium
GGTTCTTTAAATCTTGCGGGTTTGCAACTCATAAGAGCGTCACTTTCAACGTCCCCGGCATTGGATTGAGTTTCTAAAAACAACCGTGCACACCGAGGTTAAACTTTACCGGCTCCACTCCGACTCGCCGCTCGCCCACAAATCCGAAGGCAACAAAACATTTGTTTTTAATTTTGATGAAATTTTTTGAAAACATTGGCTTGGCAAGCCCCAATCCGCGACTATCCACCCACCGCCACCCCACACGAGTGGTTGTTGTTGCGAAATGAGGTTGTGGTCGACATGCCCGTGCATTTGAGAAGGAGTTCCTAGCACTCCATGCTCTCCCATGCCAAAAAAAAGCCTAGACAACCCCATTTCGCAACTTTCCACGCCTTTTTTTTCCTCCCTCACCCATGGCGGCGGCGTGGTGGCGGCGGCCGGATTCCGGCCACCACCGCCATGGGTGGCAGCCCCCCGACCCCGACACCAAACCCATAATACCGAGGCAACATATCGAGGCAACATGACATGGGTGTGGCGTGGGGGAAGGGGGCTGCAGCTAGGAAGGCATGGGCTGCCATGCATATGCAGGCAACACACACCCCCCTATATAGCATTTTATGCATTTAGCCCTTTGACAGGAAGAGACATCACCTATGCGCGAGGAGTCATAATGGGCTCTAAATAATTCAATACAAGGTATTTGGACGTGATTTTTTGCAGGGATACTAAGAAACATGCAATCTATGATGGGAAAAAGTTTCATAAATTTTTGAAGTCGGGAAGTATTTTTTATTATTTTTAGAAGTCGTAAAATTGAAAAAATCATTAAAACAAATCCGGGAGGAATTTTTTAGTTTTGTAAGTTGGAGAAGGTCCTAAAAATCATAGACTACTTATGGGGAGCTTATTGTGCGAGGAAATTTCAATAAAAACGGGGTTTGACAAGATTTGAAAAATTCTGTCGACATTTGAAAAAACCTGGAACCATGCTGCCGGCATGCTGCGCACATGCTGCGCGCAGGCTGCGCGCATGCTGCGCGCAGACTGCGCGCATGCCATGGCAGGACAAGTTTCGCTAGCCTCACTGTCGACAGATGCGCAAGCTGCGCGCACGCTGCGCACAGGCTGCGCGCATGCTGCGCACAGACTGCGCGCACGCTGCGCGCATGCCATGGCAGGACAAGTTTCGCTAGCCTCACTGTCGACAGATGCGCAAGCTGCGCGCAAGCTCCGCGCACGCTGCGCACAGCCTGTGCGCATGTTGTGCGCATGCTGCGCGCAGGCTGCGCGCAGGCGCCGCGCATGCCATGGCAGGACAAGTTTCGCTAGCCTCACTGTCGACAGATGCGCAAGCTGCGCGCACGCTGCGCACAGGCTGCGCACAGCGCATGCCATGGCAGGACAAGTTCGCTAGCCTCACTGTCGACAGATGCGCAAGCTGCGCGCACAGGCTGCGCGCACGCCATGGCAGGACAAGTTTCGCTAGCCTCACTGTCGACAGAATCAGCACGCTGCGCGCAAGCTGCGCGCACGCTGCCGGCATGGTGCGCGCACGCTGCCGGCATGCTGTGCGCACGCTGCCGGCATGCTGTGCGCACGCTGCGCGCGCGCATGGCAGGACAAGTTTCGAAAATTTCTGTCGACAGTCTCAGCAGCGCGCACGCTGCCGACATGCTGTGCGCACGCTGCGCACAGGCTGCCGGCATGCTGCGCGCAGCCCATGGCAGGACAAGGTCCGAAAAATTCTGTCGACATTTTTACGCCGTGGTAGGCTTCCGCTTCGCGTCACTTTGTCGACATTCAAGCCTACCATTTGTATTGAATTTTTCAAACCTTGTCAAACCCCATTATTCAAATGTCGAAAAATTTTGTCGACATTTTTACGCCATGATAGGCTTCCGCTTCGCGTCACTTTGTCGGAATGCATCGCATGGCGAGGCAAGGCCACGGCATGCCAAGGCGAAGGCAACGCATGGCTTGAATGGCTTGGTCAAGGCCACATCATGGGCACGGCATGCCAAGGCAAGGCGAGGCAAGCCATCCTTAGCCTCGCCTACACTCACTTTCTCGGAATGCATTGGATGATGAGCAATTCCAAGGTAAGGCAACGCATGGCTTGAATGGCTTGGTGTAGGCCACAACTTGGGCATGGCATGCCAATGCAAGGCAAGGCAAGGCAAGCCATCCTTAGCCTCGCCTACACTCACTTTCTCGGAATGCATTGGATGATGAGCAATTCCAAGGTAAGGCAACGCATGGCTTGAATGGCTTGGTGTAGGCCACAACTTGGGCATGGCATGCCAATGCAAGGCAAGGCAAGCCACGCCATCCGAAGCCTCCAATAACCTCACTTTCTCGGAATGCCTTGAATGGGCACGGCATGTGAGGGCAAGGCAAGGTCCTAAATATCATTTTGTAAGTTGGAGAAGGTCCTAAAAATCATAGACTTAATTATAGGGAGCTTATTGTGCGAGGAAATTTCAATAAAAATGGGGTTTGACAAGGTTTGAAAAAT
>NW_028276918.1:127500-130000 GCF_965620075.1 Prunus avium
CATTGGGCTCGCACCTTGCACACACAAGCAATGCCTAGACAATCTTAATCATAGCTCAACCGCACACTCAGAGGATTGGATAGCTTCTTTCGAAGCCAACCTACCCCCACACGTGTGAGAGTGGCCAACAATTTGCTAGCTTCTTCATCAACTCCGCCGAAAGCCATCCTCGACATACCCGTGCATTGAGAAGGTTTGGTGGCCGTACTCCCAACACAAAAGCATACCGAAGACAACCCCAAGCTAAAGCTCACTTGAAGCCAACGCATCGTCACCATGTGTTCGTGTGGCCGAGAATTGGGTAGCTTCTTCATCAACCCCGCCGAAAGCCATCCTCGACATACCCGTGCATTGAGAAGGTTTGGTGGCCGTACTCCCAACACAAAAGCATACCGAGGACAACCCCAAGCAAAAATTCATTTGAAGCCAACCCATCGTCGCCCACAACTAGTGGGTGAATGGTGTGCTTCCCGGGGTTGGCATAGACATTCCCTCGCATGCAAAAGATTGTCGATGCGAAAGATTATCTATGCCAACCCCGGGAAGCACACCATTCACACACTCCCGACCGGTGTGGTGTGGCGGTGATTGGATAGTTACGGATTGAGCACTTGCCAAGGATCAAAATGTGTCATTTAGAAGAAACATTTTCAAAAAGTTTTTAAAATCTTGTGGGTTTGCAACTCATAAGAGCGTCACTTTCAACGTCCCCGGTATTGGATTGAGTTTCTAAAAACAACCGTGCACACCGAGGTTAAACTTTACCGGCTCCACTCCGACTCGCCGCTCGCCCACAATTTGTTTGCAACGAAACATTTGTTTTTAATTTTGTTGGTTTGAAATTGTTTTGAAAAGGTTCTTTAAATCTAGTGGGTTTGCAACTCATAAGAGCGTCACTTTCAACGTCCCCGGCATTGGATTGAGTTTCTAAAAACAACCGTGCACACCGAGGTTAAACTTTACCGGCTCCACTCCGACTCGCCGCTCGCCCACTAGTCCGAAGGCAACAAAACATTTGTTTTTCATTTTGATGAAAATTTCTGTTTTTAAATCTTGTTGGTTTGAAATTGTTTTGAAAAGGTTCTTTAAATCTTGCGGGTTTGCAACTCATAAGAGCGTCACTTTCAACGTCCCCGGCATTGGATTGAGTTTCTAAAAACAACCGTGCACACCGAGGTTAAACTTTACCGGCTCCACTCCGACTCGCCGCTCGCCCACAAATCCGAAGGCAACAAAACATTTGTTTTTAATTTTGATGAAATTTTTTGAAAACATTGGCTTGGCAAGCCCCAATCCGCGACTATCCACCCACCGCCACCCCACACGAGTGGTTGTTGTTGCGAAATGAGGTTGTGGTCGACATGCCCGTGCATTTGAGAAGGAGTTCCTAGCACTCCATGCTCTCCCATGCCAAAAAAAAGCCTAGACAACCCCATTTCGCAACTTTCCACGCCTTTTTTTTCCTCCCTCACCCATGGCGGCGGCGTGGTGGCGGCGGCCGGATTCCGGCCACCACCGCCATGGGTGGCAGCCCCCCGACCCCGACACCAAACCCATAATACCGAGGCAACATATCGAGGCAACATGACATGGGTGTGGCGTGGGGGAAGGGGGCTGCAGCTAGGAAGGCATGGGCTGCCATGCATATGCAGGCAACACACACCCCCCTATATAGCATTTTATGCATTTAGCCCTTTGACAGGAAGAGACATCACCTATGCGCGAGGAGTCATAATGGGCTCTAAATAATTCAATACAAGGTATTTGGACGTGATTTTTTGCAGGGATACTAAGAAACATGCAATCTATGATGGGAAAAAGTTTCATAAATTTTTGAAGTCGGGAAGTATTTTTTATTATTTTTAGAAGTCGTAAAATTGAAAAAATCATTAAAACAAATCCGGGAGGAATTTTTTAGTTTTGTAAGTTGGAGAAGGTCCTAAAAATCATAGACTACTTATGGGGAGCTTATTGTGCGAGGAAATTTCAATAAAAACGGGGTTTGACAAGATTTGAAAAATTCTGTCGACATTTGAAAAAACCTGGAACCATGCTGCCGGCATGCTGCGCACATGCTGCGCGCAGGCTGCGCGCATGCTGCGCGCAGACTGCGCGCATGCCATGGCAGGACAAGTTTCGCTAGCCTCACTGTCGACAGATGCGCAAGCTGCGCGCACGCTGCGCACAGGCTGCGCGCATGCTGCGCACAGACTGCGCGCACGCTGCGCGCATGCCATGGCAGGACAAGTTTCGCTAGCCTCACTGTCGACAGATGCGCAAGCTGCGCGCAAGCTCCGCGCACGCTGCGCACAGCCTGTGCGCATGTTGTGCGCATGCTGCGCGCAGGCTGCGCGCAGGCGCCGCGCATGCCATGGCAGGACAAGTTTCGCTAGCCTCACTGTCGACAGATGCGCAAGCTGCGCGCACGCTGCGCACAGGCTGCGCACAGCGCATGCCATGGCAGGACAAGTTCGCTAGCCTCACTGTCGACAGATGCGCA
>NW_028276918.1:150000-152500 GCF_965620075.1 Prunus avium
TTCATCAACCCCGCCGAAAGCCATCCTCGACATACCCGTGCATTGAGAAGGTTTGGTGGCCGTACTCCCAACACAAAAGCATACCGAGGACAACCCCAAGCAAAAATTCATTTGAAGCCAACCCATCGTCGCCCACAACTAGTGGGTGAATGGTGTGCTTCCCGGGGTTGGCATAGACATTCCCTCGCATGCAAAAGATTGTCGATGCGAAAGATTATCTATGCCAACCCCGGGAAGCACACCATTCACACACTCCCGACCGGTGTGGTGTGGCGGTGATTGGATAGTTACGGATTGAGCACTTGCCAAGGATCAAAATGTGTCATTTAGAAGAAACATTTTCAAAAAGTTTTTAAAATCTTGTGGGTTTGCAACTCATAAGAGCGTCACTTTCAACGTCCCCGGTATTGGATTGAGTTTCTAAAAACAACCGTGCACACCGAGGTTAAACTTTACCGGCTCCACTCCGACTCGCCGCTCGCCCACAATTTGTTTGCAACGAAACATTTGTTTTTAATTTTGTTGGTTTGAAATTGTTTTGAAAAGGTTCTTTAAATCTAGTGGGTTTGCAACTCATAAGAGCGTCACTTTCAACGTCCCCGGCATTGGATTGAGTTTCTAAAAACAACCGTGCACACCGAGGTTAAACTTTACCGGCTCCACTCCGACTCGCCGCTCGCCCACTAGTCCGAAGGCAACAAAACATTTGTTTTTCATTTTGATGAAAATTTCTGTTTTTAAATCTTGTTGGTTTGAAATTGTTTTGAAAAGGTTCTTTAAATCTTGCGGGTTTGCAACTCATAAGAGCGTCACTTTCAACGTCCCCGGCATTGGATTGAGTTTCTAAAAACAACCGTGCACACCGAGGTTAAACTTTACCGGCTCCACTCCGACTCGCCGCTCGCCCACAAATCCGAAGGCAACAAAACATTTGTTTTTAATTTTGATGAAATTTTTTGAAAACATTGGCTTGGCAAGCCCCAATCCGCGACTATCCACCCACCGCCACCCCACACGAGTGGTTGTTGTTGCGAAATGAGGTTGTGGTCGACATGCCCGTGCATTTGAGAAGGAGTTCCTAGCACTCCATGCTCTCCCATGCCAAAAAAAAGCCTAGACAACCCCATTTCGCAACTTTCCACGCCTTTTTTTTCCTCCCTCACCCATGGCGGCGGCGTGGTGGCGGCGGCCGGATTCCGGCCACCACCGCCATGGGTGGCAGCCCCCCGACCCCGACACCAAACCCATAATACCGAGGCAACATATCGAGGCAACATGACATGGGTGTGGCGTGGGGGAAGGGGGCTGCAGCTAGGAAGGCATGGGCTGCCATGCATATGCAGGCAACACACACCCCCCTATATAGCATTTTATGCATTTAGCCCTTTGACAGGAAGAGACATCACCTATGCGCGAGGAGTCATAATGGGCTCTAAATAATTCAATACAAGGTATTTGGACGTGATTTTTTGCAGGGATACTAAGAAACATGCAATCTATGATGGGAAAAAGTTTCATAAATTTTTGAAGTCGGGAAGTATTTTTTATTATTTTTAGAAGTCGTAAAATTGAAAAAATCATTAAAACAAATCCGGGAGGAATTTTTTAGTTTTGTAAGTTGGAGAAGGTCCTAAAAATCATAGACTACTTATGGGGAGCTTATTGTGCGAGGAAATTTCAATAAAAACGGGGTTTGACAAGATTTGAAAAATTCTGTCGACATTTGAAAAAACCTGGAACCATGCTGCCGGCATGCTGCGCACATGCTGCGCGCAGGCTGCGCGCATGCTGCGCGCAGACTGCGCGCATGCCATGGCAGGACAAGTTTCGCTAGCCTCACTGTCGACAGATGCGCAAGCTGCGCGCACGCTGCGCACAGGCTGCGCGCATGCTGCGCACAGACTGCGCGCACGCTGCGCGCATGCCATGGCAGGACAAGTTTCGCTAGCCTCACTGTCGACAGATGCGCAAGCTGCGCGCAAGCTCCGCGCACGCTGCGCACAGCCTGTGCGCATGTTGTGCGCATGCTGCGCGCAGGCTGCGCGCAGGCGCCGCGCATGCCATGGCAGGACAAGTTTCGCTAGCCTCACTGTCGACAGATGCGCAAGCTGCGCGCACGCTGCGCACAGGCTGCGCACAGCGCATGCCATGGCAGGACAAGTTCGCTAGCCTCACTGTCGACAGATGCGCAAGCTGCGCGCACAGGCTGCGCGCACGCCATGGCAGGACAAGTTTCGCTAGCCTCACTGTCGACAGAATCAGCACGCTGCGCGCAAGCTGCGCGCACGCTGCCGGCATGGTGCGCGCACGCTGCCGGCATGCTGTGCGCACGCTGCCGGCATGCTGTGCGCACGCTGCGCGCGCGCATGGCAGGACAAGTTTCGAAAATTTCTGTCGACAGTCTCAGCAGCGCGCACGCTGCCGACATGCTGTGCGCACGCTGCGCACAGGCTGCCGGCATGCTGCGCGCAGCCCATGGCAGGACAAGGTCCGAAAAATT
>NW_028276918.1:172500-174299 GCF_965620075.1 Prunus avium
TCAAAAAGTTTTTAAAATCTTGTGGGTTTGCAACTCATAAGAGCGTCACTTTCAACGTCCCTGGTATTGGATTGAGTTTCTAAAAACAACCGTGCACACCGAGGTTAAACTTTACCGGCTCCACTCCGACTCGCCGCTCGCCCACAATTTGTTTGCAACGAAACATTTGTTTTTAATTTTGTTGGTTTGAAATTGTTTTGAAAAGGTTCTTTAAATCTAGTGGGTTTGCAACTCATAAGAGCGTCACTTTCAACGTCCCCGGCATTGGATTGAGTTTCTAAAAACAACCGTGCACACCGAGGTTAAACTTTACCGGCTCCACTCCGACTCGCCGCTCGCCCACTAGTCCGAAGGCAACAAAACATTTGTTTTTCATTTTGATGAAAATTTCTGTTTTTAAATCTTGTTGGTTTGAAATTGTTTTGAAAAGGTTCTTTAAATCTTGCGGGTTTGCAACTCATAAGAGCGTCACTTTCAACGTCCCCGGCATTGGATTGAGTTTCTAAAAACAACCGTGCACACCGAGGTTAAACTTTACCGGCTCCACTCCGACTCGCCGCTCGCCCACAAATCCGAAGGCAACAAAACATTTGTTTTTAATTTTGATGAAATTTTTTGAAAACATTGGCTTGGCAAGCCCCAATCCGCGACTATCCACCCACCGCCACCCCACACGAGTGGTTGTTGTTGCGAAATGAGGTTGTGGTCGACATGCCCGTGCATTTGAGAAGGAGTTCCTAGCACTCCATGCTCTCCCATGCCAAAAAAAAGCCTAGACAACCCCATTTCGCAACTTTCCACGCCTTTTTTTTCCTCCCTCACCCATGGCGGCGGCGTGGTGGCGGCGGCCGGATTCCGGCCACCACCGCCATGGGTGGCAGCCCCCCGACCCCGACACCAAACCCATAATACCGAGGCAACATATCGAGGCAACATGACATGGGTGTGGCGTGGGGGAAGGGGGCTGCAGCTAGGAAGGCATGGGCTGCCATGCATATGCAGGCAACACACACCCCCCTATATAGCATTTTATGCATTTAGCCCTTTGACAGGAAGAGACATCACCTATGCGCGAGGAGTCATAATGGGCTCTAAATAATTCAATACAAGGTATTTGGACGTGATTTTTTGCAGGGATACTAAGAAACATGCAATCTATGATGGGAAAAAGTTTCATAAATTTTTGAAGTCGGGAAGTATTTTTTATTATTTTTAGAAGTCGTAAAATTGAAAAAATCATTAAAACAAATCCGGGAGGAATTTTTTAGTTTTGTAAGTTGGAGAAGGTCCTAAAAATCATAGACTACTTATGGGGAGCTTATTGTGCGAGGAAATTTCAATAAAAACGGGGTTTGACAAGATTTGAAAAATTCTGTCGACATTTGAAAAAACCTGGAACCATGCTGCCGGCATGCTGCGCACATGCTGCGCGCAGGCTGCGCGCATGCTGCGCGCAGACTGCGCGCATGCCATGGCAGGACAAGTTTCGCTAGCCTCACTGTCGACAGATGCGCAAGCTGCGCGCACGCTGCGCACTAGGCTGCGCGCATGCTGCGCACAGACTGCGCGCACGCTGCGCGCATGCCATGGCAGGACAAGTTTCGCTAGCCTCACTGTCGACAGATGCGCAAGCTGCGCGCAAGCTCCGCGCACGCTGCGCACAGCCTGTGCGCATGTTGTGCGCATGCTGCGCGCAGGCTGCGCGCAGGCGCCGCGCATGCCATGGCAGGACAAGTTTCGCTAGCCTCACTGTCGACAGATGCGCAAGCTGCGCGCACGCTGCGCACAGGCTGCGCACA
>NW_028276919.1:0-2500 GCF_965620075.1 Prunus avium
TGGCCTTGCCTCGCCATGCGATGCATTCCGACAAAGTGACGCGAAGCGGAAGCCTATCATGGCGTAAAAATGTCGACAAAATTTTTCGACATTTGAATAATGGGGTTTGACAAGGTTTGAAAAATTCAATACAAATGGTAGGCTTGAATGTCGACAAAGTGACGCGAAGCGGAAGCCTACCACGGCGTAAAAATGTCGACAGATTTTTTCGGACCTTGTCCTGCCATGGGCTGCGCGCAGCATGCCGGCAGCCTGTGCGCAGCGTGCGCACAGCATGTCGGCAGCGTGCGCACAGCATGCCGGCAGCGTGCGCGCACCATGCCGGCAGCCTGTCGACAGAATTTTTCGAAACTTGTCCTGCCATGCGCGCGCGCAGCTTGCGCGCAGCGTGCTGATTCTGTCGACAGTGAGGCTAGCGAAAGTTGTCCTGCCATGGCGTGCGCGCAGCCTGTGCGCGCAGCTTGCGCATCTGTCGACAGTGAGGCTAGCGAAACTTGTCCTGCCATGGCATGCGCGGCGCCTGCGCGCAGCCTGCGCACAACATGCGCGCAGGCTGTGCGCAGCGTGCGCGGAGCTTGCGTGCAGCTTGCGCATCTGTCGACAGTGAGGCTAGCGAAACTTGTCCTGCCATGGCATGCGCGCAGCGTGCGCGCAGTCTGTGCGCAGCATGCGCGCAGCCTGTGCGCAGCATGCGCGCAGCCTGTGCGCGCAGCTTGCGCATCTGTCGACAGTGAGGCTAGCGAAACTTGTCCTGCCATGGCATGCGCGCAGTCTGCGCGCAGTCTGCGCGCAGCATGCGCGCAGCCTGCGCGCAGCATGTGCGCAGCATGCCGGCAGCATGGTTCCAGGTTTTTTCAAATGTCGACAGAATTTTTCAAATCTTGTCAAACCCCGTTTTTATTGAAATTTCCTCGCACAATAAGCTCCCCATAAGTAGTCTATGATTTTTAGGACCTTCTCCAACTTACAAAACTAAAAAATTCCTCCCGGATTTGTTTTAATGATTTTTTCAATTTTACGACTTCTAAAAATAATAAAAAATACTTCCCGACTTCAAAAATTTATGAAACTTTTTCCCATCATAGATTGCATGTTTCTTAGTATCCCTGCAAAAAATCACGTCCAAATACCTTGTATTGAATTATTTAGAGCCCATTATGACTCCTCGCGCATAGGTGATGTCTCTTCCTGTCAAAGGGCTAAATGCATAAAATGCTATATAGGGGGGTGTGTGTTGCCTGCATATGCATGGCAGCCCATGCCTTCCTAGCTGCAGCCCCCTTCCCCCACGCCACACCCATGTCATGTTGCCTCGATATGTTGCCTCGGTATTATGGGTTTGGTGTCGGGGTCGGGGGGCTGCCACCCATGGCGGTGGTGGCCGGAATCCGGCCGCCGCCACCACGCCGCCGCCATGGGTGAGGGAGGAAAAAAAAGGCGTGGAAAGTTGCGAAATGGGGTTGTCTAGGCTTTTTTTTGGCATGGGAGAGCATGGAGTGCTAGGAACTCCTTCTCAAATGCACGGGCATGTCGACCACAACCTCATTTCTCAACAACAACCACCCGTGTGGGGTGGCGGTGGGTGGATAGTCGCGGATTGGGGCTTGCCAAGCCAATGTTTTCAAAAAATTTCATCAAAATTAAAAACAAATGTTTTGTTGCCTTTGGATTTGTGGGCGAGCGGCGAGTCGGAGTGGAGCCGGTAAAGTTTAACCTCGGTGTGCACGGTTGTTTTTAGAAACTCAATCCAATGCCGGGGACGTTGAAAGTGACGCTCTTATGAGTTGCAAACCCGCAAGATTTAAAGAACCTTTTCAAAACAATTTCAAACCAACAAGATTTAAAAACAGAAATTTTCATCAAAATGAAAAACAAATGTTTTGTTGCCTTCGGACTAGTGGGCGAGCGGCGAGTCGGAGTGGAGCCGGTAAAGTTTAACCTCGGTGTGCACGGTTGTTTTTAGAAACTCAATCCAATGCCGGGGACGTTGAAAGTGACGCTCTTATGAGTTGCAAACCCACTAGATTTAAAGAACCTTTTCAAAACAATTTCAAACCAACAAAATTAAAAACAAATGTTTCGTTGCAAACAAATTGTGGGCGAGCGGCGAGTCGGAGTGGAGCTGGTAAAGTTTAACCTCGGTGTGCACGGTTGTTTTTAGAAACTCAATCCAATACCGGGGACGTTGAAAGTGACCCTCTTATGAGTTGCAAACCCACAAGATTTTAAAAACTTTTTGAAAATGTTTCTTCTAAATGACACATTTTGATCCTTGGCAAGTGCTCAATCCGTAACTATCCAATCACCGCCACACCACACCGGTCGGGAGTGTGTGAATGGTGTGCTTCCCGGGGTTGGCATAGATAATCTTTCGCATCGACAATCTTTTGCATGCGAGGGAATGTCTATGCCAACCCCGGGAAGCACACCATTCACCCACTAGTTGTGGGCGACGATGGGTTGGCTTCAAATGAATTTTTGCTTGGGGTTGTCCTCGGTA
>NW_028276919.1:22500-25000 GCF_965620075.1 Prunus avium
TGCCGGCAGCCTGTCGACAGAATTTTTCGAAACTTGTCCTGCCATGCGCGCGCGCAGCTTGCGCGCAGCGTGCTGATTCTGTCGACAGTGAGGCTAGCGAAAGTTGTCCTGCCATGGCGTGCGCGCAGCCTGTGCGCGCAGCTTGCGCATCTGTCGACAGTGAGGCTAGCGAAACTTGTCCTGCCATGGCATGCGCGGCGCCTGCGCGCAGCCTGCGCACAACATGCGCGCAGGCTGTGCGCAGCGTGCGCGGAGCTTGCGTGCAGCTTGCGCATCTGTCGACAGTGAGGCTAGCGAAACTTGTCCTGCCATGGCATGCGCGCAGCGTGCGCGCAGTCTGTGCGCAGCATGCGCGCAGCCTGTGCGCAGCATGCGCGCAGCCTGTGCGCGCAGCTTGCGCATCTGTCGACAGTGAGGCTAGCGAAACTTGTCCTGCCATGGCATGCGCGCAGTCTGCGCGCAGTCTGCGCGCAGCATGCGCGCAGCCTGCGCGCAGCATGTGCGCAGCATGCCGGCAGCATGGTTCCAGGTTTTTTCAAATGTCGACAGAATTTTTCAAATCTTGTCAAACCCCGTTTTTATTGAAATTTCCTCGCACAATAAGCTCCCCATAAGTAGTCTATGATTTTTAGGACCTTCTCCAACTTACAAAACTAAAAAATTCCTCCCGGATTTGTTTTAATGATTTTTTCAATTTTACGACTTCTAAAAATAATAAAAAATACTTCCCGACTTCAAAAATTTATGAAACTTTTTCCCATCATAGATTGCATGTTTCTTAGTATCCCTGCAAAAAATCACGTCCAAATACCTTGTATTGAATTATTTAGAGCCCATTATGACTCCTCGCGCATAGGTGATGTCTCTTCCTGTCAAAGGGCTAAATGCATAAAATGCTATATAGGGGGGTGTGTGTTGCCTGCATATGCATGGCAGCCCATGCCTTCCTAGCTGCAGCCCCCTTCCCCCACGCCACACCCATGTCATGTTGCCTCGATATGTTGCCTCGGTATTATGGGTTTGGTGTCGGGGTCGGGGGGCTGCCACCCATGGCGGTGGTGGCCGGAATCCGGCCGCCGCCACCACGCCGCCGCCATGGGTGAGGGAGGAAAAAAAAGGCGTGGAAAGTTGCGAAATGGGGTTGTCTAGGCTTTTTTTTGGCATGGGAGAGCATGGAGTGCTAGGAACTCCTTCTCAAATGCACGGGCATGTCGACCACAACCTCATTTCTCAACAACAACCACCCGTGTGGGGTGGCGGTGGGTGGATAGTCGCGGATTGGGGCTTGCCAAGCCAATGTTTTCAAAAAATTTCATCAAAATTAAAAACAAATGTTTTGTTGCCTTCGGATTTGTGGGCGAGCGGCGAGTCGGAGTGGAGCCGGTAAAGTTTAACCTCGGTGTGCACGGTTGTTTTTAGAAACTCAATCCAATGCCGGGGACGTTGAAAGTGACGCTCTTATGAGTTGCAAACCCGCAAGATTTAAAGAACCTTTTCAAAACAATTTCAAACCAACAAGATTTAAAAACAGAAATTTTCATCAAAATGAAAAACAAATGTTTTGTTGCCTTCGGACTAGTGGGCGAGCGGCGAGTCGGAGTGGAGCCGGTAAAGTTTAACCTCGGTGTGCACGGTTGTTTTTAGAAACTCAATCCAATGCCGGGGACGTTGAAAGTGACGCTCTTATGAGTTGCAAACCCACTAGATTTAAAGAACCTTTTCAAAACAATTTCAAACCAACAAAATTAAAAACAAATGTTTCGTTGCAAACAAATTGTGGGCGAGCGGCGAGTCGGAGTGGAGCTGGTAAAGTTTAACCTCGGTGTGCACGGTTGTTTTTAGAAACTCAATCCAATACCGGGGACGTTGAAAGTGACGCTCTTATGAGTTGCAAACCCACAAGATTTTAAAAACTTTTTGAAAATGTTTCTTCTAAATGACACATTTTGATCCTTGGCAAGTGCTCAATCCGTAACTATCCAATCACCGCCACACCACACCGGTCGGGAGTGTGTGAATGGTGTGCTTCCCGGGGTTGGCATAGATAATCTTTCGCATCGACAATCTTTTGCATGCGAGGGAATGTCTATGCCAACCCCGGGAAGCACACCATTCACCCACTAGTTGTGGGCGACGATGGGTTGGCTTCAAATGAATTTTTGCTTGGGGTTGTCCTCGGTATGCTTTTGTGTTGGGAGTACGGCCACCAAACCTTCTCAATGCACGGGTATGTCGAGGATGGCTTTCGGCGGGGTTGATGAAGAAGCTACCCAATTCTCGGCCACACGAACACATGGTGACGATGCGTTGGCTTCAAGTGAGCTTTAGCTTGGGGTTGTCTTCGGTATGCTTTTGTGTTGGGAGTACGGCCACCAAACCTTCTCAATGCACGGGTATGTCGAGGATGGCTTTCGGCGGAGTTGATGAAGAAGCTAGCAAATTGTTGGCCACTCTCACACGTGTGGGGGTAGGTTGGCTTCGAAAGAAGCTATCCAATCCT
>NW_028276919.1:32500-35000 GCF_965620075.1 Prunus avium
GCGCAGCCTGTGCGCGCAGCTTGCGAATCTGTCGACAGTGAGGCTTGCGAAACTTGTCCTGCCATGGCATGCGCGCAGCATGCGCGCAGCATGCGCGCAGCATGCGCGCAGCATGCGCGCAGCATGCCGGCAGCCTGGTTCCAGGTTTTTTCAAATGTCGACAGAATTTTTCAAACCTTGTCAAACCCCATTTTTATTGAAATTTCCTCGCACAATAAGCTCCCTATAATTAAGTCTATGATTTTTAGGACCTTCTCCAACTTACAAAATGATATTTAGGACCTTGCCTTGCCCTCACATGCCGTGCCCATTCAAGGCATTCCGAGAAAGTGAGGTTATTGGAGGCTTCGGATGGCGTGGCTTGCCTTGCCTTGCATTGGCATGCCATGCCCAAGTTGTGGCCTACACCAAGCCATTCAAGCCATGCGTTGCCTTACCTTGGAATTGCTCATCATCCAATGCATTCCGAGAAAGTGAGTGTAGGCGAGGCTAAGGATGGCTTGCCTTGCCTTGCCTTGCATTGGCATGCCATGCCCAAGTTGTGGCCTACACCAAGCCATTCAAGCCATGCGTTGCCTTACCTTGGAATTGCTCATCATCCAATGCATTCCGAGAAAGTGAGTGTAGGCGAGGCTAAGGATGGCTTGCCTCGCCTTGCCTTGGCATGCCGTGCCCATGATGTGGCCTTGACCAAGCCATTCAAGCCATGCGTTGCCTTCGCCTTGGCATGCCGTGGCCTTGCCTCGCCATGCGATGCATTCCGACAAAGTGACGCGAAGCGGAAGCCTATCATGGCGTAAAAATGTCGACAAAATTTTTCGACATTTGAATAATGGGGTTTGACAAGGTTTGAAAAATTCAATACAAATGGTAGGCTTGAATGTCGACAAAGTGACGCGAAGCGGAAGCCTACCACGGCGTAAAAATGTCGACAGATTTTTTCGGACCTTGTCCTGCCATGGGCTGCGCGCAGCATGCCGGCAGCCTGTGCGCAGCGTGCGCACAGCATGTCGGCAGCGTGCGCACAGCATGCCGGCAGCGTGCGCGCACCATGCCGGCAGCCTGTCGACAGAATTTTTCGAAACTTGTCCTGCCATGCGCGCGCGCAGCTTGCGCGCAGCGTGCTGATTCTGTCGACAGTGAGGCTAGCGAAAGTTGTCCTGCCATGGCGTGCGCGCAGCCTGTGCGCGCAGCTTGCGCATCTGTCGACAGTGAGGCTAGCGAAACTTGTCCTGCCATGGCATGCGCGGCGCCTGCGCGCAGCCTGCGCACAACATGCGCGCAGGCTGTGCGCAGCGTGCGCGGAGCTTGCGTGCAGCTTGCGCATCTGTCGACAGTGAGGCTAGCGAAACTTGTCCTGCCATGGCATGCGCGCAGCGTGCGCGCAGTCTGTGCGCAGCATGCGCGCAGCCTGTGCGCAGCATGCGCGCAGCCTGTGCGCGCAGCTTGCGCATCTGTCGACAGTGAGGCTAGCGAAACTTGTCCTGCCATGGCATGCGCGCAGTCTGCGCGCAGTCTGCGCGCAGCATGCGCGCAGCCTGCGCGCAGCATGTGCGCAGCATGCCGGCAGCATGGTTCCAGGTTTTTTCAAATGTCGACAGAATTTTTCAAATCTTGTCAAACCCCGTTTTTATTGAAATTTCCTCGCACAATAAGCTCCCCATAAGTAGTCTATGATTTTTAGGACCTTCTCCAACTTACAAAACTAAAAAATTCCTCCCGGATTTGTTTTAATGATTTTTTCAATTTTACGACTTCTAAAAATAATAAAAAATACTTCCCGACTTCAAAAATTTATGAAACTTTTTCCCATCATAGATTGCATGTTTCTTAGTATCCCTGCAAAAAATCACGTCCAAATACCTTGTATTGAATTATTTAGAGCCCATTATGACTCCTCGCGCATAGGTGATGTCTCTTCCTGTCAAAGGGCTAAATGCATAAAATGCTATATAGGGGGGTGTGTGTTGCCTGCATATGCATGGCAGCCCATGCCTTCCTAGCTGCAGCCCCCTTCCCCCACGCCACACCCATGTCATGTTGCCTCGATATGTTGCCTCGGTATTATGGGTTTGGTGTCGGGGTCGGGGGGCTGCCACCCATGGCGGTGGTGGCCGGAATCCGGCCGCCGCCACCACGCCGCCGCCATGGGTGAGGGAGGAAAAAAAAGGCGTGGAAAGTTGCGAAATGGGGTTGTCTAGGCTTTTTTTTGGCATGGGAGAGCATGGAGTGCTAGGAACTCCTTCTCAAATGCACGGGCATGTCGACCACAACCTCATTTCTCAACAACAACCACCCGTGTGGGGTGGCGGTGGGTGGATAGTCGCGGATTGGGGCTTGCCAAGCCAATGTTTTCAAAAAATTTCATCAAAATTAAAAACAAATGTTTTGTTGCCTTCGGATTTGTGGGCGAGCGGCGAGTCGGAGTGGAGCCGGTAAAGTTTAACCTCGGTGTGCACGGTTGTTTTTAGAAACTCAATCCAATGCCGGGGACGTTGAA
>NW_028276919.1:55000-57500 GCF_965620075.1 Prunus avium
CGTTGCCTTACCTTGGAATTGCTCATCATCCAATGCATTCCGAGAAAGTGAGTGTAGGCGAGGCTAAGGATGGCTTGCCTTGCCTTGCCTTGCATTGGCATGCCATGCCCAAGTTGTGGCCTACACCAAGCCATTCAAGCCATGCGTTGCCTTACCTTGGAATTGCTCATCATCCAATGCATTCCGAGAAAGTGAGTGTAGGCGAGGCTAAGGATGGCTTGCCTCGCCTTGCCTTGGCATGCCGTGCCCATGATGTGGCCTTGACCAAGCCATTCAAGCCATGCGTTGCCTTCGCCTTGGCATGCCGTGGCCTTGCCTCGCCATGCGATGCATTCCGACAAAGTGACGCGAAGCGGAAGCCTATCATGGCGTAAAAATGTCGACAAAATTTTTCGACATTTGAATAATGGGGTTTGACAAGGTTTGAAAAATTCAATACAAATGGTAGGCTTGAATGTCGACAAAGTGACGCGAAGCGGAAGCCTACCACGGCGTAAAAATGTCGACAGATTTTTTCGGACCTTGTCCTGCCATGGGCTGCGCGCAGCATGCCGGCAGCCTGTGCGCAGCGTGCGCACAGCATGTCGGCAGCGTGCGCACAGCATGCCGGCAGCGTGCGCGCACCATGCCGGCAGCCTGTCGACAGAATTTTTCGAAACTTGTCCTGCCATGCGCGCGCGCAGCTTGCGCGCAGCGTGCTGATTCTGTCGACAGTGAGGCTAGCGAAAGTTGTCCTGCCATGGCGTGCGCGCAGCCTGTGCGCGCAGCTTGCGCATCTGTCGACAGTGAGGCTAGCGAAACTTGTCCTGCCATGGCATGCGCGGCGCCTGCGCGCAGCCTGCGCACAACATGCGCGCAGGCTGTGCGCAGCGTGCGCGGAGCTTGCGTGCAGCTTGCGCATCTGTCGACAGTGAGGCTAGCGAAACTTGTCCTGCCATGGCATGCGCGCAGCGTGCGCGCAGTCTGTGCGCAGCATGCGCGCAGCCTGTGCGCAGCATGCGCGCAGCCTGTGCGCGCAGCTTGCGCATCTGTCGACAGTGAGGCTAGCGAAACTTGTCCTGCCATGGCATGCGCGCAGTCTGCGCGCAGTCTGCGCGCAGCATGCGCGCAGCCTGCGCGCAGCATGTGCGCAGCATGCCGGCAGCATGGTTCCAGGTTTTTTCAAATGTCGACAGAATTTTTCAAATCTTGTCAAACCCCGTTTTTATTGAAATTTCCTCGCACAATAAGCTCCCCATAAGTAGTCTATGATTTTTAGGACCTTCTCCAACTTACAAAACTAAAAAATTCCTCCCGGATTTGTTTTAATGATTTTTTCAATTTTACGACTTCTAAAAATAATAAAAAATACTTCCCGACTTCAAAAATTTATGAAACTTTTTCCCATCATAGATTGCATGTTTCTTAGTATCCCTGCAAAAAATCACGTCCAAATACCTTGTATTGAATTATTTAGAGCCCATTATGACTCCTCGCGCATAGGTGATGTCTCTTCCTGTCAAAGGGCTAAATGCATAAAATGCTATATAGGGGGGTGTGTGTTGCCTGCATATGCATGGCAGCCCATGCCTTCCTAGCTGCAGCCCCCTTCCCCCACGCCACACCCATGTCATGTTGCCTCGATATGTTGCCTCGGTATTATGGGTTTGGTGTCGGGGTCGGGGGGCTGCCACCCATGGCGGTGGTGGCCGGAATCCGGCCGCCGCCACCACGCCGCCGCCATGGGTGAGGGAGGAAAAAAAAGGCGTGGAAAGTTGCGAAATGGGGTTGTCTAGGCTTTTTTTTGGCATGGGAGAGCATGGAGTGCTAGGAACTCCTTCTCAAATGCACGGGCATGTCGACCACAACCTCATTTCTCAACAACAACCACCCGTGTGGGGTGGCGGTGGGTGGATAGTCGCGGATTGGGGCTTGCCAAGCCAATGTTTTCAAAAAATTTCATCAAAATTAAAAACAAATGTTTTGTTTATGAGTTGCAAACCCGCAAGATTTAAAGAACCTTTTCAAAACAATTTCAAACCAACAAGATTTAAAAACAGAAATTTTCATCAAAATGAAAAACAAATGTTTTGTTGCCTTCGGACTAGTGGGCGAGCGGCGAGTCGGAGTGGAGCCGGTAAAGTTTAACCTCGGTGTGCACGGTTGTTTTTAGAAACTCAATCCAATGCCGGGGACGTTGAAAGTGACGCTCTTATGAGTTGCAAACCCACTAGATTTAAAGAACCTTTTCAAAACAATTTCAAACCAACAAAATTAAAAACAAATGTTTCGTTGCAAACAAATTGTGGGCGAGCGGCGAGTCGGAGTGGAGCTGGTAAAGTTTAACCTCGGTGTGCACGGTTGTTTTTAGAAACTCAATCCAATACCGGGGACGTTGAAAGTGACGCTCTTATGAGTTGCAAACCCACAAGATTTTAAAAACTTTTTGAAAATGTTTCTTCTAAATGACACATTTTGATCCTTGGCAAGTGCTCAATCCGTAACTATCCAATCACCGCCA
>NW_028276919.1:77500-80000 GCF_965620075.1 Prunus avium
ACAAAATTTTTCGACATTTGAATAATGGGGTTTGACAAGGTTTGAAAAATTCAATACAAATGGTAGGCTTGAATGTCGACAAAGTGACGCGAAGCGGAAGCCTACCACGGCGTAAAAATGTCGACAGATTTTTTCGGACCTTGTCCTGCCATGGGCTGCGCGCAGCATGCCGGCAGCCTGTGCGCAGCGTGCGCACAGCATGTCGGCAGCGTGCGCACAGCATGCCGGCAGCGTGCGCGCACCATGCCGGCAGCCTGTCGACAGAATTTTTCGAAACTTGTCCTGCCATGCGCGCGCGCAGCTTGCGCGCAGCGTGCTGATTCTGTCGACAGTGAGGCTAGCGAAAGTTGTCCTGCCATGGCGTGCGCGCAGCCTGTGCGCGCAGCTTGCGCATCTGTCGACAGTGAGGCTAGCGAAACTTGTCCTGCCATGGCATGCGCGGCGCCTGCGCGCAGCCTGCGCACAACATGCGCGCAGGCTGTGCGCAGCGTGCGCGGAGCTTGCGTGCAGCTTGCGCATCTGTCGACAGTGAGGCTAGCGAAACTTGTCCTGCCATGGCATGCGCGCAGCGTGCGCGCAGTCTGTGCGCAGCATGCGCGCAGCCTGTGCGCAGCATGCGCGCAGCCTGTGCGCGCAGCTTGCGCATCTGTCGACAGTGAGGCTAGCGAAACTTGTCCTGCCATGGCATGCGCGCAGTCTGCGCGCAGTCTGCGCGCAGCATGCGCGCAGCCTGCGCGCAGCATGTGCGCAGCATGCCGGCAGCATGGTTCCAGGTTTTTTCAAATGTCGACAGAATTTTTCAAATCTTGTCAAACCCCGTTTTTATTGAAATTTCCTCGCACAATAAGCTCCCCATAAGTAGTCTATGATTTTTAGGACCTTCTCCAACTTACAAAACTAAAAAATTCCTCCCGGATTTGTTTTAATGATTTTTTCAATTTTACGACTTCTAAAAATAATAAAAAATACTTCCCGACTTCAAAAATTTATGAAACTTTTTGCCATCATAGATTGCATGTTTCTTAGTATCCCTGCAAAAAATCACGTCCAAATACCTTGTATTGAATTATTTAGAGCCCATTATGACTCCTCGCGCATAGGTGATGTCTCTTCCTGTCAAAGGGCTAAATGCATAAAATGCTATATAGGGGGGTGTGTGTTGCCTGCATATGCATGGCAGCCCATGCCTTCCTAGCTGCAGCCCCCTTCCCCCACGCCACACCCATGTCATGTTGCCTCGATATGTTGCCTCGGTATTATGGGTTTGGTGTCGGGGTCGGGGGGCTGCCACCCATGGCGGTGGTGGCCGGAATCCGGCCGCCGCCACCACGCCGCCGCCATGGGTGAGGGAGGAAAAAAAAGGCGTGGAAAGTTGCGAAATGGGGTTGTCTAGGCTTTTTTTTGGCATGGGAGAGCATGGAGTGCTAGGAACTCCTTCTCAAATGCACGGGCATGTCGACCACAACCTCATTTCTCAACAACAACCACCCGTGTGGGGTGGCGGTGGGTGGATAGTCGCGGATTGGGGCTTGCCAAGCCAATGTTTTCAAAAAATTTCATCAAAATTAAAAACAAATGTTTTGTTGCCTTCGGATTTGTGGGCGAGCGGCGAGTCGGAGTGGAGCCGGTAAAGTTTAACCTCGGTGTGCACGGTTGTTTTTAGAAACTCAATCCAATGCCGGGGACGTTGAAAGTGACGCTCTTATGAGTTGCAAACCCGCAAGATTTAAAGAACCTTTTCAAAACAATTTCAAACCAACAAGATTTAAAAACAGAAATTTTCATCAAAATGAAAAACAAATGTTTTGTTGCCTTCGGACTAGTGGGCGAGCGGCGAGTCGGAGTGGAGCCGGTAAAGTTTAACCTCGGTGTGCACGGTTGTTTTTAGAAACTCAATCCAATGCCGGGGACGTTGAAAGTGACGCTCTTATGAGTTGCAAACCCACTAGATTTAAAGAACCTTTTCAAAACAATTTCAAACCAACAAAATTAAAAACAAATGTTTCGTTGCAAACAAATTGTGGGCGAGCGGCGAGTCGGAGTGGAGCTGGTAAAGTTTAACCTCGGTGTGCACGGTTGTTTTTAGAAACTCAATCCAATACCGGGGACGTTGAAAGTGACGCTCTTATGAGTTGCAAACCCACAAGATTTTAAAAACTTTTTGAAAATGTTTCTTCTAAATGACACATTTTGATCCTTGGCAAGTGCTCAATCCGTAACTATCCAATCACCGCCACACCACACCGGTCGGGAGTGTGTGAATGGTGTGCTTCCCGGGGTTGGCATAGATAATCTTTCGCATCGACAATCTTTTGCATGCGAGGGAATGTCTATGCCAACCCCGGGAAGCACACCATTCACCCACTAGTTGTGGGCGACGATGGGTTGGCTTCAAATGAATTTTTGCTTGGGGTTGTCCTCGGTATGCTTTTGTGTTGGGAGTACGGCCACCAAACCTTCTCAATGCACGGGTATGTCGAGGATGGCTTTCGGCGGGGTT
>NW_028276919.1:100000-102500 GCF_965620075.1 Prunus avium
GGCTTGAATGTCGACAAAGTGACGCGAAGCGGAAGCCTACCACGGCGTAAAAATGTCGACAGATTTTTTCGGACCTTGTCCTGCCATGGGCTGCGCGCAGCATGCCGGCAGCCTGTGCGCAGCGTGCGCACAGCATGTCGGCAGCGTGCGCACAGCATGCCGGCAGCGTGCGCGCACCATGCCGGCAGCCTGTCGACAGAATTTTTCGAAACTTGTCCTGCCATGCGCGCGCGCAGCTTGCGCGCAGCGTGCTGATTCTGTCGACAGTGAGGCTAGCGAAAGTTGTCCTGCCATGGCGTGCGCGCAGCCTGTGCGCGCAGCTTGCGCATCTGTCGACAGTGAGGCTAGCGAAACTTGTCCTGCCATGGCATGCGCGGCGCCTGCGCGCAGCCTGCGCACAACATGCGCGCAGGCTGTGCGCAGCGTGCGCGGAGCTTGCGTGCAGCTTGCGCATCTGTCGACAGTGAGGCTAGCGAAACTTGTCCTGCCATGGCATGCGCGCAGCGTGCGCGCAGTCTGTGCGCAGCATGCGCGCAGCCTGTGCGCGCAGCTTGCGCATCTGTCGACAGTGAGGCTAGCGAAACTTGTCCTGCCATGGCATGCGCGCAGTCTGCGCGCAGTCTGCGCGCAGCATGCGCGCAGCCTGCGCGCAGCATGTGCGCAGCATGCCGGCAGCATGGTTCCAGGTTTTTTCAAATGTCGACAGAATTTTTCAAATCTTGTCAAACCCCGTTTTTATTGAAATTTCCTCGCACAATAAGCTCCCCATAAGTAGTCTATGATTTTTAGGACCTTCTCCAACTTACAAAACTAAAAAATTCCTCCCGGATTTGTTTTAATGATTTTTTCAATTTTACGACTTCTAAAAATAATAAAAAATACTTCCCGACTTCAAAAATTTATGAAACTTTTTCCCATCATAGATTGCATGTTTCTTAGTATCCCTGCAAAAAATCACGTCCAAATACCTTGTATTGAATTATTTAGAGCCCATTATGACTCCTCGCGCATAGGTGATGTCTCTTCCTGTCAAAGGGCTAAATGCATAAAATGCTATATAGGGGGGTGTGTGTTGCCTGCATATGCATGGCAGCCCATGCCTTCCTAGCTGCAGCCCCCTTCCCCCACGCCACACCCATGTCATGTTGCCTCGATATGTTGCCTCGGTATTATGGGTTTGGTGTCGGGGTCGGGGGGCTGCCACCCATGGCGGTGGTGGCCGGAATCCGGCCGCCGCCACCACGCCGCCGCCATGGGTGAGGGAGGAAAAAAAAGGCGTGGAAAGTTGCGAAATGGGGTTGTCTAGGCTTTTTTTTGGCATGGGAGAGCATGGAGTGCTAGGAACTCCTTCTCAAATGCACGGGCATGTCGACCACAACCTCATTTCTCAACAACAACCACCCGTGTGGGGTGGCGGTGGGTGGATAGTCGCGGATTGGGGCTTGCCAAGCCAATGTTTTCAAAAAATTTCATCAAAATTAAAAACAAATGTTTTGTTGCCTTCGGATTTGTGGGCGAGCGGCGAGTCGGAGTGGAGCCGGTAAAGTTTAACCTCGGTGTGCACGGTTGTTTTTAGAAACTCAATCCAATGCCGGGGACGTTGAAAGTGACGCTCTTATGAGTTGCAAACCCGCAAGATTTAAAGAACCTTTTCAAAACAATTTCAAACCAACAAGATTTAAAAACAGAAATTTTCATCAAAATGAAAAACAAATGTTTTGTTGCCTTCGGACTAGTGGGCGAGCGGCGAGTCGGAGTGGAGCCGGTAAAGTTTAACCTCGGTGTGCACGGTTGTTTTTAGAAACTCAATCCAATGCCGGGGACGTTGAAAGTGACGCTCTTATGAGTTGCAAACCCACTAGATTTAAAGAACCTTTTCAAAACAATTTCAAACCAACAAAATTAAAAACAAATGTTTCGTTGCAAACAAATTGTGGGCGAGCGGCGAGTCGGAGTGGAGCTGGTAAAGTTTAACCTCGGTGTGCACGGTTGTTTTTAGAAACTCAATCCAATACCGGGGACGTTGAAAGTGACGCTCTTATGAGTTGCAAACCCACAAGATTTTAAAAACTTTTTGAAAATGTTTCTTCTAAATGACACATTTTGATCCTTGGCAAGTGCTCAATCCGTAACTATCCAATCACCGCCACACCACACCGGTCGGGAGTGTGTGAATGGTGTGCTTCCCGGGGTTGGCATAGATAATCTTTCGCATCGACAATCTTTTGCATGCGAGGGAATGTCTATGCCAACCCCGGGAAGCACACCATTCACCCACTAGTTGTGGGCGACGATGGGTTGGCTTCAAATGAATTTTTGCTTGGGGTTGTCCTCGGTATGCTTTTGTGTTGGGAGTACGGCCACCAAACCTTCTCAATGCACGGGTATGTCGAGGATGGCTTTCGGCGGGGTTGATGAAGAAGCTACCCAATTCTCGGCCACACGAACACATGGTGACGATGCGTTGGCTTCAAGTGAGCTTTAGCTTGGGGTTGTCTTC
>NW_028276919.1:122500-125000 GCF_965620075.1 Prunus avium
CGAAGCGGAAGCCTATCATGGCGTAAAAATGTCGACAAAATTTTTCGACATTTGAATAATGGGGTTTGACAAGGTTTGAAAAATTCAATACAAATGGTAGGCTTGAATGTCGACAAAGTGACGCGAAGCGGAAGCCTACCACGGCGTAAAAATGTCGACAGATTTTTTCGGACCTTGTCCTGCCATGGGCTGCGCGCAGCATGCCGGCAGCCTGTGCGCAGCGTGCGCACAGCATGTCGGCAGCGTGCGCACAGCATGCCGGCAGCGTGCGCGCACCATGCCGGCAGCCTGTCGACAGAATTTTTCGAAACTTGTCCTGCCATGCGCGCGCGCAGCTTGCGCGCAGCGTGCTGATTCTGTCGACAGTGAGGCTAGCGAAAGTTGTCCTGCCATGGCGTGCGCGCAGCCTGTGCGCGCAGCTTGCGCATCTGTCGACAGTGAGGCTAGCGAAACTTGTCCTGCCATGGCATGCGCGGCGCCTGCGCGCAGCCTGCGCACAACATGCGCGCAGGCTGTGCGCAGCGTGCGCGGAGCTTGCGTGCAGCTTGCGCATCTGTCGACAGTGAGGCTAGCGAAACTTGTCCTGCCATGGCATGCGCGCAGCGTGCGCGCAGTCTGTGCGCAGCATGCGCGCAGCCTGTGCGCGCAGCTTGCGCATCTGTCGACAGTGAGGCTAGCGAAACTTGTCCTGCCATGGCATGCGCGCAGTCTGCGCGCAGTCTGCGCGCAGCATGCGCGCAGCCTGCGCGCAGCATGTGCGCAGCATGCCGGCAGCATGGTTCCAGGTTTTTTCAAATGTCGACAGAATTTTTCAAATCTTGTCAAACCCCGTTTTTATTGAAATTTCCTCGCACAATAAGCTCCCCATAAGTAGTCTATGATTTTTAGGACCTTCTCCAACTTACAAAACTAAAAAATTCCTCCCGGATTTGTTTTAATGATTTTTTCAATTTTACGACTTCTAAAAATAATAAAAAATACTTCCCGACTTCAAAAATTTATGAAACTTTTTCCCATCATAGATTGCATGTTTCTTAGTATCCCTGCAAAAAATCACGTCCAAATACCTTGTATTGAATTATTTAGAGCCCATTATGACTCCTCGCGCATAGGTGATGTCTCTTCCTGTCAAAGGGCTAAATGCATAAAATGCTATATAGGGGGGTGTGTGTTGCCTGCATATGCATGGCAGCCCATGCCTTCCTAGCTGCAGCCCCCTTCCCCCACGCCACACCCATGTCATGTTGCCTCGATATGTTGCCTCGGTATTATGGGTTTGGTGTCGGGGTCGGGGGGCTGCCACCCATGGCGGTGGTGGCCGGAATCCGGCCGCCGCCACCACGCCGCCGCCATGGGTGAGGGAGGAAAAAAAAGGCGTGGAAAGTTGCGAAATGGGGTTGTCTAGGCTTTTTTTTGGCATGGGAGAGCATGGAGTGCTAGGAACTCCTTCTCAAATGCACGGGCATGTCGACCACAACCTCATTTCTCAACAACAACCACCCGTGTGGGGTGGCGGTGGGTGGATAGTCGCGGATTGGGGCTTGCCAAGCCAATGTTTTCAAAAAATTTCATCAAAATTAAAAACAAATGTTTTGTTGCCTTCGGATTTGTGGGCGAGCGGCGAGTCGGAGTGGAGCCGGTAAAGTTTAACCTCGGTGTGCACGGTTGTTTTTAGAAACTCAATCCAATGCCGGGGACGTTGAAAGTGACGCTCTTATGAGTTGCAAACCCGCAAGATTTAAAGAACCTTTTCAAAACAATTTCAAACCAACAAGATTTAAAAACAGAAATTTTCATCAAAATGAAAAACAAATGTTTTGTTGCCTTCGGACTAGTGGGCGAGCGGCGAGTCGGAGTGGAGCCGGTAAAGTTTAACCTCGGTGTGCACGGTTGTTTTTAGAAACTCAATCCAATGCCGGGGACGTTGAAAGTGACGCTCTTATGAGTTGCAAACCCACTAGATTTAAAGAACCTTTTCAAAACAATTTCAAACCAACAAAATTAAAAACAAATGTTTCGTTGCAAACAAATTGTGGGCGAGCGGCGAGTCGGAGTGGAGCTGGTAAAGTTTAACCTCGGTGTGCACGGTTGTTTTTAGAAACTCAATCCAATACCGGGGACGTTGAAAGTGACGCTCTTATGAGTTGCAAACCCACAAGATTTTAAAAACTTTTTGAAAATGTTTCTTCTAAATGACACATTTTGATCCTTGGCAAGTGCTCAATCCGTAACTATCCAATCACCGCCACACCACACCGGTCGGGAGTGTGTGAATGGTGTGCTTCCCGGGGTTGGCATAGATAATCTTTCGCATCGACAATCTTTTGCATGCGAGGGAATGTCTATGCCAACCCCGGGAAGCACACCATTCACCCACTAGTTGTGGGCGACGATGGGTTGGCTTCAAATGAATTTTTGCTTGGGGTTGTCCTCGGTATGCTTTTGTGTTGGGAGTACGGCCACCAAACCTTCTCAATGCACGGGTATGTCGAGGATGGCT
>NW_028276919.1:145000-147500 GCF_965620075.1 Prunus avium
GAATTTTTCGAAACTTGTCCTGCCATGCGCGCGCGCAGCTTGCGCGCAGCGTGCTGATTCTGTCGACAGTGAGGCTAGCGAAAGTTGTCCTGCCATGGCGTGCGCGCAGCCTGTGCGCGCAGCTTGCGCATCTGTCGACAGTGAGGCTAGCGAAACTTGTCCTGCCATGGCATGCGCGGCGCCTGCGCGCAGCCTGCGCACAACATGCGCGCAGGCTGTGCGCAGCGTGCGCGGAGCTTGCGTGCAGCTTGCGCATCTGTCGACAGTGAGGCTAGCGAAACTTGTCCTGCCATGGCATGCGCGCAGCGTGCGCGCAGTCTGTGCGCAGCATGCGCGCAGCCTGTGCGCAGCATGCGCGCAGCCTGTGCGCGCAGCTTGCGCATCTGTCGACAGTGAGGCTAGCGAAACTTGTCCTGCCATGGCATGCGCGCAGTCTGCGCGCAGTCTGCGCGCAGCATGCGCGCAGCCTGCGCGCAGCATGTGCGCAGCATGCCGGCAGCATGGTTCCAGGTTTTTTCAAATGTCGACAGAATTTTTCAAATCTTGTCAAACCCCGTTTTTATTGAAATTTCCTCGCACAATAAGCTCCCCATAAGTAGTCTATGATTTTTAGGACCTTCTCCAACTTACAAAACTAAAAAATTCCTCCCGGATTTGTTTTAATGATTTTTTCAATTTTACGACTTCTAAAAATAATAAAAAATACTTCCCGACTTCAAAAATTTATGAAACTTTTTCCCATCATAGATTGCATGTTTCTTAGTATCCCTGCAAAAAATCACGTCCAAATACCTTGTATTGAATTATTTAGAGCCCATTATGACTCCTCGCGCATAGGTGATGTCTCTTCCTGTCAAAGGGCTAAATGCATAAAATGCTATATAGGGGGGTGTGTGTTGCCTGCATATGCATGGCAGCCCATGCCTTCCTAGCTGCAGCCCCCTTCCCCCACGCCACACCCATGTCATGTTGCCTCGATATGTTGCCTCGGTATTATGGGTTTGGTGTCGGGGTCGGGGGGCTGCCACCCATGGCGGTGGTGGCCGGAATCCGGCCGCCGCCACCACGCCGCCGCCATGGGTGAGGGAGGAAAAAAAAGGCGTGGAAAGTTGCGAAATGGGGTTGTCTAGGCTTTTTTTTGGCATGGGAGAGCATGGAGTGCTAGGAACTCCTTCTCAAATGCACGGGCATGTCGACCACAACCTCATTTCTCAACAACAACCACCCGTGTGGGGTGGCGGTGGGTGGATAGTCGCGGATTGGGGCTTGCCAAGCCAATGTTTTCAAAAAATTTCATCAAAATTAAAAACAAATGTTTTGTTGCCTTTGGATTTGTGGGCGAGCGGCGAGTCGGAGTGGAGCCGGTAAAGTTTAACCTCGGTGTGCACGGTTGTTTTTAGAAACTCAATCCAATGCCGGGGACGTTGAAAGTGACGCTCTTATGAGTTGCAAACCCGCAAGATTTAAAGAACCTTTTCAAAACAATTTCAAACCAACAAGATTTAAAAACAGAAATTTTCATCAAAATGAAAAACAAATGTTTTGTTGCCTTCGGACTAGTGGGCGAGCGGCGAGTCGGAGTGGAGCCGGTAAAGTTTAACCTCGGTGTGCACGGTTGTTTTTAGAAACTCAATCCAATGCCGGGGACGTTGAAAGTGACGCTCTTATGAGTTGCAAACCCACTAGATTTAAAGAACCTTTTCAAAACAATTTCAAACCAACAAAATTAAAAACAAATGTTTCGTTGCAAACAAATTGTGGGCGAGCGGCGAGTCGGAGTGGAGCTGGTAAAGTTTAACCTCGGTGTGCACGGTTGTTTTTAGAAACTCAATCCAATACCGGGGACGTTGAAAGTGACGCTCTTATGAGTTGCAAACCCACAAGATTTTAAAAACTTTTTGAAAATGTTTCTTCTAAATGACACATTTTGATCCTTGGCAAGTGCTCAATCCGTAACTATCCAATCACCGCCACACCACACCGGTCGGGAGTGTGTGAATGGTGTGCTTCCCGGGGTTGGCATAGATAATCTTTCGCATCGACAATCTTTTGCATGCGAGGGAATGTCTATGCCAACCCCGGGAAGCACACCATTCACCCACTAGTTGTGGGCGACGATGGGTTGGCTTCAAATGAATTTTTGCTTGGGGTTGTCCTCGGTATGCTTTTGTGTTGGGAGTACGGCCACCAAACCTTCTCAATGCACGGGTATGTCGAGGATGGCTTTCGGCGGGGTTGATGAAGAAGCTACCCAATTCTCGGCCACACGAACACATGGTGACGATGCGTTGGCTTCAAGTGAGCTTTAGCTTGGGGTTGTCTTCGGTATGCTTTTGTGTTGGGAGTACGGCCACCAAACCTTCTCAATGCACGGGTATGTCGAGGATGGCTTTCGGCGGAGTTGATGAAGAAGCTAGCAAATTGTTGGCCACTCTCACACGTGTGGGGGTAGGTTGGCTTCGAAAGAAGCTATCCAATCCTCTGAGTGTGCGGTTGAGCT
>NW_028276919.1:155000-157500 GCF_965620075.1 Prunus avium
TGCGCGCAGCCTGTGCGCGCAGCTTGCGAATCTGTCGACAGTGAGGCTTGCGAAACTTGTCCTGCCATGGCATGCGCGCAGCCTGCACGCAGCATGCGCGCAGCATGCGCGCAGCATGCGCGCAGCATGCGCGCAGCATGCGCGCAGCATGCGCGCAGCATGCGCGCAGCATGCGCGCAGCATGCGCGCAGCATGCCGGCAGCCTGGTTCCAGGTTTTTTCAAATGTCGACAGAATTTTTCAAACCTTGTCAAACCCCATTTTTATTGAAATTTCCTCGCACAATAAGCTCCCTATAATTAAGTCTATGATTTTTAGGACCTTCTCCAACTTACAAAATGATATTTAGGACCTTGCCTTGCCCTCACATGCCGTGCCCATTCAAGGCATTACGAGAAAGTGAGGTTATTGGAGGCTTCGGATGGCGTGGCTTGCCTTGCCTTGCATTGGCATGCCATGCCCAAGTTGTGGCCTACACCAAGCCATTCAAGCCATGCGTTGCCTTACCTTGGAATTGCTCATCATCCAATGCATTCCGAGAAAGTGAGTGTAGGCGAGGCTAAGGATGGCTTGCCTTGCCTTGCCTTGCATTGGCATGCCATGCCCAAGTTGTGGCCTACACCAAGCCATTCAAGCCATGCGTTGCCTTACCTTGGAATTGCTCATCATCCAATGCATTCCGAGAAAGTGAGTGTAGGCGAGGCTAAGGATGGCTTGCCTCGCCTTGCCTTGGCATGCCGTGCCCATGATGTGGCCTTGACCAAGCCATTCAAGCCATGCGTTGCCTTCGCCTTGGCATGCCGTGGCCTTGCCTCGCCATGCGATGCATTCCGACAAAGTGACGCGAAGCGGAAGCCTATCATGGCGTAAAAATGTCGACAAAATTTTTCGACATTTGAATAATGGGGTTTGACAAGGTTTGAAAAATTCAATACAAATGGTAGGCTTGAATGTCGACAAAGTGACGCGAAGCGGAAGCCTACCACGGCGTAAAAATGTCGACAGATTTTTTCGGACCTTGTCCTGCCATGGGCTGCGCGCAGCATGCCGGCAGCCTGTGCGCAGCGTGCGCACAGCATGTCGGCAGCGTGCGCACAGCATGCCGGCAGCGTGCGCGCACCATGCCGGCAGCCTGTCGACAGAATTTTTCGAAACTTGTCCTGCCATGCGCGCGCGCAGCTTGCGCGCAGCGTGCTGATTCTGTCGACAGTGAGGCTAGCGAAAGTTGTCCTGCCATGGCGTGCGCGCAGCCTGTGCGCGCAGCTTGCGCATCTGTCGACAGTGAGGCTAGCGAAACTTGTCCTGCCATGGCATGCGCGGCGCCTGCGCGCAGCCTGCGCACAACATGCGCGCAGGCTGTGCGCAGCGTGCGCGGAGCTTGCGTGCAGCTTGCGCATCTGTCGACAGTGAGGCTAGCGAAACTTGTCCTGCCATGGCATGCGCGCAGCGTGCGCGCAGTCTGTGCGCAGCATGCGCGCAGCCTGTGCGCAGCATGCGCGCAGCCTGTGCGCGCAGCTTGCGCATCTGTCGACAGTGAGGCTAGCGAAACTTGTCCTGCCATGGCATGCGCGCAGTCTGCGCGCAGTCTGCGCGCAGCATGCGCGCAGCCTGCGCGCAGCATGTGCGCAGCATGCCGGCAGCATGGTTCCAGGTTTTTTCAAATGTCGACAGAATTTTTCAAATCTTGTCAAACCCCGTTTTTATTGAAATTTCCTCGCACAATAAGCTCCCCATAAGTAGTCTATGATTTTTAGGACCTTCTCCAACTTACAAAACTAAAAAATTCCTCCCGGATTTGTTTTAATGATTTTTTCAATTTTACGACTTCTAAAAATAATAAAAAATACTTCCCGACTTCAAAAATTTATGAAACTTTTTCCCATCATAGATTGCATGTTTCTTAGTATCCCTGCAAAAAATCACGTCCAAATACCTTGTATTGAATTATTTAGAGCCCATTATGACTCCTCGCGCATAGGTGATGTCTCTTCCTGTCAAAGGGCTAAATGCATAAAATGCTATATAGGGGGGTGTGTGTTGCCTGCATATGCATGGCAGCCCATGCCTTCCTAGCTGCAGCCCCCTTCCCCCACGCCACACCCATGTCATGTTGCCTCGATATGTTGCCTCGGTATTATGGGTTTGGTGTCGGGGTCGGGGGGCTGCCACCCATGGCGGTGGTGGCCGGAATCCGGCCGCCGCCACCACGCCGCCGCCATGGGTGAGGGAGGAAAAAAAAGGCGTGGAAAGTTGCGAAATGGGGTTGTCTAGGCTTTTTTTTGGCATGGGAGAGCATGGAGTGCTAGGAACTCCTTCTCAAATGCACGGGCATGTCGACCACAACCTCATTTCTCAACAACAACCACCCGTGTGGGGTGGCGGTGGGTGGATTAGTCGCGGATTGGGGCTTGCCAAGCCAATGTTTTCAAAAAATTTCATCAAAATTAAAAACAAATGTTTTGTTGCCTTCGGATTTGTGGGCGAGCGGCGAGTCGGAGTGG
>NW_028276919.1:167500-168957 GCF_965620075.1 Prunus avium
CAGTGAGGCTAGCGAAACTTGTCCTGCCATGGCATGCGCGCAGCGTGCGCGCAGTCTGTGCGCAGCATGCGCGCAGCCTGTGCGCAGCATGCGCGCAGCCTGTGCGCGCAGCTTGCGCATCTGTCGACAGTGAGGCTAGCGAAACTTGTCCTGCCATGGCATGCGCGCAGTCTGCGCGCAGTCTGCGCGCAGCATGCGCGCAGCCTGCGCGCAGCATGTGCGCAGCATGCCGGCAGCATGGTTCCAGGTTTTTTCAAATGTCGACAGAATTTTTCAAATCTTGTCAAACCCCGTTTTTATTGAAATTTCCTCGCACAATAAGCTCCCCATAAGTAGTCTATGATTTTTAGGACCTTCTCCAACTTACAAAACTAAAAAATTCCTCCCGGATTTGTTTTAATGATTTTTTCAATTTTACGACTTCTAAAAATAATAAAAAATACTTCCCGACTTCAAAAATTTATGAAACTTTTTCCCATCATAGATTGCATGTTTCTTAGTATCCCTGCAAAAAATCACGTCCAAATACCTTGTATTGAATTATTTAGAGCCCATTATGACTCCTCGCGCATAGGTGATGTCTCTTCCTGTCAAAGGGCTAAATGCATAAAATGCTATATAGGGGGGTGTGTGTTGCCTGCATATGCATGGCAGCCCATGCCTTCCTAGCTGCAGCCCCCTTCCCCCACGCCACACCCATGTCATGTTGCCTCGATATGTTGCCTCGGTATTATGGGTTTGGTGTCGGGGTCGGGGGGCTGCCACCCATGGCGGTGGTGGCCGGAATCCGGCCGCCGCCACCACGCCGCCGCCATGGGTGAGGGAGGAAAAAAAAGGCGTGGAAAGTTGCGAAATGGGGTTGTCTAGGCTTTTTTTTGGCATGGGAGAGCATGGAGTGCTAGGAACTCCTTCTCAAATGCACGGGCATGTCGACCACAACCTCATTTCTCAACAACAACCACCCGTGTGGGGTGGCGGTGGGTGGATAGTCGCGGATTGGGGCTTGCCAAGCCAATGTTTTCAAAAAATTTCATCAAAATTAAAAACAAATGTTTTGTTGCCTTCGGATTTGTGGGCGAGCGGCGAGTCGGAGTGGAGCCGGTAAAGTTTAACCTCGGTGTGCACGGTTGTTTTTAGAAACTCAATCCAATGCCGGGGACGTTGAAAGTGACGCTCTTATGAGTTGCAAACCCGCAAGATTTAAAGAACCTTTTCAAAACAATTTCAAACCAACAAGATTTAAAAACAGAAATTTTCATCAAAATGAAAAACAAATGTTTTGTTGCCTTCGGACTAGTGGGCGAGCGGCGAGTCGGAGTGGAGCCGGTAAAGTTTAACCTCGGTGTGCACGGTTGTTTTTAGAAACTCAATCCAATGCCGGGGACGTTGAAAGTGACGCTCTTATGAGTTGCAAACCCACTAGATTTAAAGAACCTTTTCAAAACAATTTCAAACCA
>NW_028276920.1:7500-10000 GCF_965620075.1 Prunus avium
GACATTTGAATAATGGGGTTTGACAAGGTTTGAAAAATTCAATACAAATGGTAGGCTTGAATGTCGACAAAGTGACGCGAAGCGGAAGCCTACCACGGCGTAAAAATGTCGACAGAATTTTTCGGACCTTGTCCTGCCATGGGCTGCGCGCAGCATGCCGGCAGCCTGTGCGCAGCGTGCGCACAGCATGTCGGCAGCGTGCGCGCTGCTGAGACTGTCGACAGAAATTTTCGAAACTTGTCCTGCCATGCGCGCGCGCAGCGTGCGCACAGCATGCCGGCAGCGTGCGCGCACCATGCCGGCAGCGTGCGCGCACCATGCCGGCAGCGTGCGCGCACCATGCCGGCAGCGTGCGCGCAGCTTGCGCGCAGCGTGCTGATTCTGTCGACAGTGAGGCTAGCGAAACTTGTCCTGCCATGGCGTGCGCGCAGCCTGTGCGCGCAGCTTGCGCATCTGTCGACAGTGAGGCTAGCGAACTTGTCCTGCCATGGCATGCGCTGTGCGCAGCCTGTGCGCAGCGTGCACGCAGCTTGCGCATCTGTCGACAGTGAGGCTAGCGAAACTTGTCCTGCCATGGCATGCGCGGCGCCTGCGCGCAGCCTGCGCGCAGCATGCGCACAACATGCGCACAGGCTGTGCGCAGCGTGCGCGCAGCTTGCGCGCAGCTTGCGCATCTGTCGACAGTGAGGCTAGCGAAACTTGTCCTGCCATGGCATGCGCGCAGCGTGCGCGCAGTCTGTGCGCAGCATGCGCGCAGCCTGTGCGCAGCGTGCGCGCAGCTTGCGCATCTGTAGACAGTGAGGCTAGCAAAACTTGTCCTGCCATGGCATGCGCGCAGTCTGCGCGCAGCATGCGCGCAGCATGTGCGCAGCATGCCGGCAGCATGGTTCCAGGTTTTTTCAAATGTCGACAGAATTTTTCAAATCTTGTCAAACCCCGTTTTTATTGAAATTTCCTCGCACAATAAGCTCCCCATAAGTAGTCTATGATTTTTAGGACCTTCTCCAACTTACAAAACTAAAAAATTCCTCCCGGATTTGTTTTAATGATTTTTTCAATTTTACGACTTCTAAAACTAATAAAAAATACTTCCCGACTTCAAAAATTTATGAAACTTTTTCCCATCATAGATTGCATGTTTCTTAGTATCCCTGCAAAAAATCACGTCCAAATACCTTGTATTGAATTATTTAGAGCCCATTATGACTCCTCGCGCATAGGTGATGTCTCTTCCTGTCAAAGGGCTAAATGCATAAAATGCTATATAGGGGGGTGTGTGTTGCCTGCATATGCATGGCAGCCCATGCCTTCCTAGCTGCAGCCCCCTTCCCCCACGCCACACCCATGTCATGTTGCCTCGATATGTTGCCTCGGTATTATGGGTTTGGTGTCGGGGTCGGGGGGCTGCCACCCATGGCGGTGGTGGCCGGAATCCGGCCGCCGCCACCACGCCGCCGCCATGGGTGAGGGAGGAAAAAAAAGGCGTGGAAAGTTGCGAAATGGGGTTGTCTAGGCTATTTTTTGGCATGGGAGAGCATGGAGTGCTAGGAACTCCTTCTCAAATGCACGGGCATGTCGACCACAACCTCATTTCGCAACAACAACCACCCGTGTGGGGTGGCGGTGGGTGGATAGTCGCGGATTGGGGCTTGCCAAGCCAATGTTTTCAAAAAATTTCATCAAAATTAAAAACAAATGTTTTGTTGCCTTCGGATTTGTGGGCGAGCGGCGAGTCGGAGTGGAGCCGGTAAAGTTTAACCTCGGTGTGCACGGTTGTTTTTAGAAACTCAATCCAATGCCGGGGACGTTGAAAGTGACGCTCTTATGAGTTGCAAACCCGCAAGATTTAAAGAACCTTTTCAAAACAATTTCAAACCAACAAGATTTAAAAACAGAAATTTTCATCAAAATGAAAAACAAATGTTTTGTTGCCTTCGGACTAGTGGGCGAGCGGCGAGTCGGAGTGGAGCCGGTAAAGTTTAACCTCGGTGTGCACGGTTGTTTTTAGAAACTCAATCCAATGCCGGGGACGTTGAAAGTGACGCTCTTATGAGTTGCAAACCCACTAGATTTAAAGAACCTTTTCAAAACAATTTCAAACCAACAAAATTAAAAACAAATGTTTCGTTGCAAACAAATTGTGGGCGAGCGGCGAGTCGGAGTGGAGCCGGTAAAGTTTAACCTCGGTGTGCACGGTTGTTTTTAGAAACTCAATCCAATACCGGGGACGTTGAAAGTGACGCTCTTATGAGTTGCAAACCCACAAGATTTTAAAAACTTTTTGAAAATGTTTCTTCTAAATGACACATTTTGATCCTTGGCAAGTGCTCAATCCGTAACTATCCAATCACCGCCACACCACACCGGTCGGGAGTGTGTGAATGGTGTGCTTCCCGGGGTTGGCATAGATAATCTTTCGCATCGACAATCTTTTGCATGCGAGGGAATGTCTATGCCAACCCCGGGAAGCACACCATTCACCCACTAGTTGTGGGCGACG
>NW_028276920.1:30000-32500 GCF_965620075.1 Prunus avium
CGCGCACCATGCCGGCAGCGTGCGCGCAGCTTGCGCGCAGCGTGCTGATTCTGTCGACAGTGAGGCTAGCGAAACTTGTCCTGCCATGGCGTGCGCGCAGCCTGTGCGCGCAGCTTGCGCATCTGTCGACAGTGAGGCTAGCGAACTTGTCCTGCCATGGCATGCGCTGTGCGCAGCCTGTGCGCAGCGTGCACGCAGCTTGCGCATCTGTCGACAGTGAGGCTAGCGAAACTTGTCCTGCCATGGCATGCGCGGCGCCTGCGCGCAGCCTGCGCGCAGCATGCGCACAACATGCGCACAGGCTGTGCGCAGCGTGCGCGGAGCTTGCGCGCAGCTTGCGCATCTGTCGACAGTGAGGCTAGCGAAACTTGTCCTGCCATGGCATGCGCGCAGCGTGCGCGCAGTCTGTGCGCAGCATGCGCGCAGCCTGTGCGCAGCGTGCGCGCAGCTTGCGCATCTGTAGACAGTGAGGCTAGCAAAACTTGTCCTGCCATGGCATGCGCGCAGTCTGCGCGCAGCATGCGCGCAGCAAGTGCGCAGCATGCCGGCAGCATGGTTCCAGGTTTTTTCAAATGTCGACAGAATTTTTCAAATCTTGTCAAACCCCGTTTTTATTGAAATTTCCTCGCACAATAAGCTCCCCATAAGTAGTCTATGATTTTTAGGACCTTCTCCAACTTACAAAACTAAAAAATTCCTCCCGGATTTGTTTTAATGATTTTTTCAATTTTACGACTTCTAAAACTAATAAAAAATACTTCCCGACTTCAAAAATTTATGAAACTTTTTCCCATCATAGATTGCATGTTTCTTAGTATCCCTGCAAAAAATCACGTCCAAATACCTTGTATTGAATTATTTAGAGCCCATTATGACTCCTCGCGCATAGGTGATGTCTCTTCCTGTCAAAGGGCTAAATGCATAAAATGCTATATAGGGGGGTGTGTGTTGCCTGCATATGCATGGCAGCCCATGCCTTCCTAGCTGCAGCCCCCTTCCCCCACGCCACACCCATGTCATGTTGCCTCGATATGTTGCCTCGGTATTATGGGTTTGGTGTCGGGGTCGGGGGGCTGCCACCCATGGCGGTGGTGGCCGGAATCCGGCCGCCGCCACCACGCCGCCGCCATGGGTGAGGGAGGAAAAAAAAGGCGTGGAAAGTTGCGAAATGGGGTTGTCTAGGCTATTTTTTGGCATGGGAGAGCATGGAGTGCTAGGAACTCCTTCTCAAATGCACGGGCATGTCGACCACAACCTCATTTCGCAACAACAACCACCCGTGTGGGGTGGCGGTGGGTGGATAGTCGCGGATTGGGGCTTGCCAAGCCAATGTTTTCAAAAAATTTCATCAAAATTAAAAACAAATGTTTTGTTGCCTTCGGATTTGTGGGCGAGCGGCGAGTCGGAGTGGAGCCGGTAAAGTTTAACCTCGGTGTGCACGGTTGTTTTTAGAAACTCAATCCAATGCCGGGGACGTTGAAAGTGACGCTCTTATGAGTTGCAAACCCGCAAGATTTAAAGAACCTTTTCAAAACAATTTCAAACCAACAAGATTTAAAAACAGAAATTTTCATCAAAATGAAAAACAAATGTTTTGTTGCCTTCGGACTAGTGGGCGAGCGGCGAGTCGGAGTGGAGCCGGTAAAGTTTAACCTCGGTGTGCACGGTTGTTTTTAGAAACTCAATCCAATGCCGGGGACGTTGAAAGTGACGCTCTTATGAGTTGCAAACCCACTAGATTTAAAGAACCTTTTCAAAACAATTTCAAACCAACAAAATTAAAAACAAATGTTTCGTTGCAAACAAATTGTGGGCGAGCGGCGAGTCGGAGTGGAGCCGGTAAAGTTTAACCTCGGTGTGCACGGTTGTTTTTAGAAACTCAATCCAATACCGGGGACGTTGAAAGTGACGCTCTTATGAGTTGCAAACCCACAAGATTTTAAAAACTTTTTGAAAATGTTTCTTCTAAATGACACATTTTGATCCTTGGCAAGTGCTCAATCCGTAACTATCCAATCACCGCCACACCACACCGGTCGGGAGTGTGTGAATGGTGTGCTTCCCGGGGTTGGCATAGATAATCTTTCGCATCGACAATCTTTTGCATGCGAGGGAATGTCTATGCCAACCCCGGGAAGCACACCATTCACCCACTAGTTGTGGGCGACGATGGGTTGGCTTCAAATGAATTTTTGCTTGGGGTTGTCCTCGGTATGCTTTTGTGTTGGGAGTACGGCCACCAAACCTTCTCAATGCACGGGTATGTCGAGGATGGCTTTCGGCGGGGTTGATGAAGAAGCTACCCAATTCTCGGCCACACGAACACATGGTGACGATGCGTTGGCTTCAAGTGAGCTTTAGCTTGGGGTTGTCTTCGGTATGCTTTTGTGTTGGGAGTACGGCCACCAAACCTTCTCAATGCACGGGTATGTCGAGGATGGCTTTCGGCGGAGTTGATGAAGAAGCTAGCAAATTGTTGGCCACTCTCACACGTGTGGGG
>NW_028276920.1:62500-65000 GCF_965620075.1 Prunus avium
ACCAAGCCATTCAAGCCATGCGTTGCCTTACCTTGGAATTGCTCATCATCCAATGCATTCCGAGAAAGTGAGTGTAGGCGAGGCTAAGGATGGCTTGCCTTGCCTTGCCTTGCATTGGCATGCCATGCCCAAGTTGTGGCCTACACCAAGCCATTCAAGCCATGCGTTGCCTTACCTTGGAATTGCTCATCATCCAATGCATTCCGAGAAAGTGAGTGTAGGCGAGGCTAAGGATGGCTTGCCTCGCCTTGCCTTGGCATGCCGTGCCCATGATGTGGCCTTGACCAAGCCATTCAAGCCATGCGTTGCCTTCGCCTTGGCATGCCGTGGCCTTGCCTCGCCATGCGATGCATTCCGACAAAGTGACGCGAAGCGGAAGCCTATCATGGCGTAAAAATGTCGACAAAATTTTTCGACATTTGAATAATGGGGTTTGACAAGGTTTGAAAAATTCAATACAAATGGTAGGCTTGAATGTCGACAAAGTGACGCGAAGCGGAAGCCTACCACGGCGTAAAAATGTCGACAGAATTTTTCGGACCTTGTCCTGCCATGGGCTGCGCGCAGCATGCCGGCAGCCTGTGCGCAGCGTGCGCACAGCATGTCGGCAGCGTGCGCGCTGCTGAGACTGTCGACAGAAATTTTCGAAACTTGTCCTGCCATGCGCGCGCGCAGCGTGCGCACAGCATGCCGGCAGCGTGCGCGCACCATGCCGGCAGCGTGCGCGCACCATGCCGGCAGCGTGCGCGCACCATGCCGGCAGCGTGCGCGCAGCTTGCGCGCAGCGTGCTGATTCTGTCGACAGTGAGGCTAGCGAAACTTGTCCTGCCATGGCGTGCGCGCAGCCTGTGCGCGCAGCTTGCGCATCTGTCGACAGTGAGGCTAGCGAACTTGTCCTGCCATGGCATGCGCTGTGCGCAGCCTGTGCGCAGCGTGCACGCAGCTTGCGCATCTGTCGACAGTGAGGCTAGCGAAACTTGTCCTGCCATGGCATGCGCGGCGCCTGCGCGCAGCCTGCGCGCAGCATGCGCACAACATGCGCACAGGCTGTGCGCAGCGTGCGCGGAGCTTGCGCGCAGCTTGCGCATCTGTCGACAGTGAGGCTAGCGAAACTTGTCCTGCCATGGCATGCGCGCAGCGTTGGCGCAGTCTGTGCGCAGCATGCGCGCAGCCTGTGCGCAGCGTGCGCGCAGCTTGCGCATCTGTAGACAGTGAGGCTAGCAAAACTTGTCCTGCCATGGCATGCGCGCAGTCTGCGCGCAGCATGCGCGCAGCATGTGCGCAGCATGCCGGCAGCATGGTTCCAGGTTTTTTCAAATGTCGACAGAATTTTTCAAATCTTGTCAAACCCCGTTTTTATTGAAATTTCCTCGCACAATAAGCTCCCCATAAGTAGTCTATGATTTTTAGGACCTTCTCCAACTTACAAAACTAAAAAATTCCTCCCGGATTTGTTTTAATGATTTTTTCAATTTTACGACTTCTAAAACTAATAAAAAATACTTCCCGACTTCAAAAATTTATGAAACTTTTTCCCATCATAGATTGCATGTTTCTTAGTATCCCTGCAAAAAATCACGTCCAAATACCTTGTATTGAATTATTTAGAGCCCATTATGACTCCTCGCGCATAGGTGATGTCTCTTCCTGTCAAAGGGCTAAATGCATAAAATGCTATATAGGGGGGTGTGTGTTGCCTGCATATGCATGGCAGCCCATGCCTTCCTAGCTGCAGCCCCCTTCCCCCACGCCACACCCATGTCATGTTGCCTCGATATGTTGCCTCGGTATTATGGGTTTGGTGTCGGGGTCGGGGGGCTGCCACCCATGGCGGTGGTGGCCGGAATCCGGCCGCCGCCACCACGCCGCCGCCATGGGTGAGGGAGGAAAAAAAAGGCGTGGAAAGTTGCGAAATGGGGTTGTCTAGGCTATTTTTTGGCATGGGAGAGCATGGAGTGCTAGGAACTCCTTCTCAAATGCACGGGCATGTCGACCACAACCTCATTTCGCAACAACAACCACCCGTGTGGGGTGGCGGTGGGTGGATAGTCGCGGATTGGGGCTTGCCAAGCCAATGTTTTCAAAAAATTTCATCAAAATTAAAAACAAATGTTTTGTTGCCTTCGGATTTGTGGGCGAGCGGCGAGTCGGAGTGGAGCCGGTAAAGTTTAACCTCGGTGTGCACGGTTGTTTTTAGAAACTCAATCCAATGCCGGGGACGTTGAAAGTGACGCTCTTATGAGTTGCAAACCCGCAAGATTTAAAGAACCTTTTCAAAACAATTTCAAACCAACAAGATTTAAAAACAGAAATTTTCATCAAAATGAAAAACAAATGTTTTGTTGCCTTCGGACTAGTGGGCGAGCGGCGAGTCGGAGTGGAGCCGGTAAAGTTTAACCTCGGTGTGCACGGTTGTTTTTAGAAACTCAATCCAATGCCGGGGACGTTGAAAGTGACGCTCTTATGAGTTGCAAACCCACTAGATTTAAAGAACCTTTTC
>NW_028276920.1:85000-87500 GCF_965620075.1 Prunus avium
ATGCGTTGCCTTCGCCTTGGCATGCCGTGGCCTTGCCTCGCCATGCGATGCATTCCGACAAAGTGACGCGAAGCGGAAGCCTATCATGGCGTAAAAATGTCGACAAAATTTTTCGACATTTGAATAATGGGGTTTGACAAGGTTTGAAAAATTCAATACAAATGGTAGGCTTGAATGTCGACAAAGTGACGCGAAGCGGAAGCCTACCACGGCGTAAAAATGTCGACAGAATTTTTCGGACCTTGTCCTGCCATGGGCTGCGCGCAGCATGCCGGCAGCCTGTGCGCAGCGTGCGCACAGCATGTCGGCAGCGTGCGCGCTGCTGAGACTGTCGACAGAAATTTTCGAAACTTGTCCTGCCATGCGCGCGCGCAGCGTGCGCACAGCATGCCGGCAGCGTGCGCGCACCATGCCGGCAGCGTGCGCGCACCATGCCGGCAGCGTGCGCGCACCATGCCGGCAGCGTGCGCGCAGCTTGCGCGCAGCGTGCTGATTCTGTCGACAGTGAGGCTAGCGAAACTTGTCCTGCCATGGCGTGCGCGCAGCCTGTGCGCGCAGCTTGCGCATCTGTCGACAGTGAGGCTAGCGAACTTGTCCTGCCATGGCATGCGCTGTGCGCAGCCTGTGCGCAGCGTGCACGCAGCTTGCGCATCTGTCGACAGTGAGGCTAGCGAAACTTGTCCTGCCATGGCATGCGCGGCGCCTGCGCGCAGCCTGCGCGCAGCATGCGCACAACATGCGCACAGGCTGTGCGCAGCGTGCGCGGAGCTTGCGCGCAGCTTGCGCATCTGTCGACAGTGAGGCTAGCGAAACTTGTCCTGCCATGGCATGCGCGCAGCGTGCGCGCAGTCTGTGCGCAGCATGCGCGCAGCCTGTGCGCAGCGTGCGCGCAGCTTGCGCATCTGTAGACAGTGAGGCTAGCAAAACTTGTCCTGCCATGGCATGCGCGCAGTCTGCGCGCAGCATGCGCGCAGCATGTGCGCAGCATGCCGGCAGCATGGTTCCAGGTTTTTTCAAATGTCGACAGAATTTTTCAAATCTTGTCAAACCCCGTTTTTATTGAAATTTCCTCGCACAATAAGCTCCCCATAAGTAGTCTATGATTTTTAGGACCTTCTCCAACTTACAAAACTAAAAAATTCCTCCCGGATTTGTTTTAATGATTTTTTCAATTTTACGACTTCTAAAACTAATAAAAAATACTTCCCGACTTCAAAAATTTATGAAACTTTTTCCCATCATAGATTGCATGTTTCTTAGTATCCCTGCAAAAAATCACGTCCAAATACCTTGTATTGAATTATTTAGAGCCCATTATGACTCCTCGCGCATAGGTGATGTCTCTTCCTGTCAAAGGGCTAAATGCATAAAATGCTATATAGGGGGGTGTGTGTTGCCTGCATATGCATGGCAGCCCATGCCTTCCTAGCTGCAGCCCCCTTCCCCCACGCCACACCCATGTCATGTTGCCTCGATATGTTGCCTCGGTATTATGGGTTTGGTGTCGGGGTCGGGGGGCTGCCACCCATGGCGGTGGTGGCCGGAATCCGGCCGCCGCCACCACGCCGCCGCCATGGGTGAGGGAGGAAAAAAAAGGCGTGGAAAGTTGCGAAATGGGGTTGTCTAGGCTATTTTTTGGCATGGGAGAGCATGGAGTGCTAGGAACTCCTTCTCAAATGCACGGGCATGTCGACCACAACCTCATTTCGCAACAACAACCACCCGTGTGGGGTGGCGGTGGGTGGATAGTCGCGGATTGGGGCTTGCCAAGCCAATGTTTTCAAAAAATTTCATCAAAATTAAAAACAAATGTTTTGTTGCCTTCGGATTTGTGGGCGAGCGGCGTGTCGGAGTGGAGCCGGTAAAGTTTAACCTCGGTGTGCACGGTTGTTTTTAGAAACTCAATCCAATGCCGGGGACGTTGAAAGTGACGCTCTTATGAGTTGCAAACCCGCAAGATTTAAAGAACCTTTTCAAAACAATTTCAAACCAACAAGATTTAAAAACAGAAATTTTCATCAAAATGAAAAACAAATGTTTTGTTGCCTTCGGACTAGTGGGCGAGCGGCGAGTCGGAGTGGAGCCGGTAAAGTTTAACCTCGGTGTGCACGGTTGTTTTTAGAAACTCAATCCAATGCCGGGGACGTTGAAAGTGACGCTCTTATGAGTTGCAAACCCACTAGATTTAAAGAACCTTTTCAAAACAATTTCAAACCAACAAAATTAAAAACAAATGTTTCGTTGCAAACAAATTGTGGGCGAGCGGCGAGTCGGAGTGGAGCCGGTAAAGTTTAACCTCGGTGTGCACGGTTGTTTTTAGAAACTCAATCCAATACCGGGGACGTTGAAAGTGACGCTCTTATGAGTTGCAAACCCACAAGATTTTAAAAACTTTTTGAAAATGTTTCTTCTAAATGACACATTTTGATCCTTGGCAAGTGCTCAATCCGTAACTATCCAATCACCGCCACACCACACCGGTCGGGAGTGTGTGAATGGT
>NW_028276920.1:107500-110000 GCF_965620075.1 Prunus avium
TGCGCACAGCATGCCGGCAGCGTGCGCGCACCATGCCGGCAGCGTGCGCGCACCATGCCGGCAGCGTGCGCGCACCATGCCGGCAGCGTGCGCGCACCATGCCGGCAGCGTGCGCGCAGCTTGCGCGCAGCGTGCTGATTCTGTCGACAGTGAGGCTAGCGAAACTTGTCCTGCCATGGCGTGCGCGCAGCCTGTGCGCGCAGCTTGCGCATCTGTCGACAGTGAGGCTAGCGAACTTGTCCTGCCATGGCATGCGCTGTGCGCAGCCTGTGCGCAGCGTGCACGCAGCTTGCGCATCTGTCGACAGTGAGGCTAGCGAAACTTGTCCTGCCATGGCATGCGCGGCGCCTGCGCGCAGCCTGCGCGCAGCATGCGCACAACATGCGCACAGGCTGTGCGCAGCGTGCGCGGAGCTTGCGCGCAGCTTGCGCATCTGTCGACAGTGAGGCTAGCGAAACTTGTCCTGCCATGGCATGCGCGCAGCGTGCGCGCAGTCTGTGCGCAGCATGCGCGCAGCCTGTGCGCAGCGTGCGCGCAGCTTGCGCATCTGTAGACAGTGAGGCTAGCAAAACTTGTCCTGCCATGGCATGCGCGCAGTCTGCGCGCAGCATGCGCGCAGCATGTGCGCAGCATGCCGGCAGCATGGTTCCAGGTTTTTTCAAATGTCGACAGAATTTTTCAAATCTTGTCAAACCCCGTTTTTATTGAAATTTCCTCGCACAATAAGCTCCCCATAAGTAGTCTATGATTTTTAGGACCTTCTCCAACTTACAAAACTAAAAAATTCCTCCCGGATTTGTTTTAATGATTTTTTCAATTTTACGACTTCTAAAACTAATAAAAAATACTTCCCGACTTCAAAAATTTATGAAACTTTTTCCCATCATAGATTGCATGTTTCTTAGTATCCCTGCAAAAAATCACGTCCAAATACCTTGTATTGAATTATTTAGAGCCCATTATGACTCCTCGCGCATAGGTGATGTCTCTTCCTGTCAAAGGGCTAAATGCATAAAATGCTATATAGGGGGGTGTGTGTTGCCTGCATATGCATGGCAGCCCATGCCTTCCTAGCTGCAGCCCCCTTCCCCCACGCCACACCCATGTCATGTTGCCTCGATATGTTGCCTCGGTATTATGGGTTTGGTGTCGGGGTCGGGGGGCTGCCACCCATGGCGGTGGTGGCCGGAATCCGGCCGCCGCCACCACGCCGCCGCCATGGGTGAGGGAGGAAAAAAAAGGCGTGGAAAGTTGCGAAATGGGGTTGTCTAGGCTATTTTTTGGCATGGGAGAGCATGGAGTGCTAGGAACTCCTTCTCAAATGCACGGGCATGTCGACCACAACCTCATTTCGCAACAACAACCACCCGTGTGGGGTGGCGGTGGGTGGATAGTCGCGGATTGGGGCTTGCCAAGCCAATGTTTTCAAAAAATTTCATCAAAATTAAAAACAAATGTTTTGTTGCCTTCGGATTTGTGGGCGAGCGGCGAGTCGGAGTGGAGCCGGTAAAGTTTAACCTCGGTGTGCACGGTTGTTTTTAGAAACTCAATCCAATGCCGGGGACGTTGAAAGTGACGCTCTTATGAGTTGCAAACCCGCAAGATTTAAAGAACCTTTTCAAAACAATTTCAAACCAACAAGATTTAAAAACAGAAATTTTCATCAAAATGAAAAACAAATGTTTTGTTGCCTTCGGACTAGTGGGCGAGCGGCGAGTCGGAGTGGAGCCGGTAAAGTTTAACCTCGGTGTGCACGGTTGTTTTTAGAAACTCAATCCAATGCCGGGGACGTTGAAAGTGACGCTCTTATGAGTTGCAAACCCACTAGATTTAAAGAACCTTTTCAAAACAATTTCAAACCAACAAAATTAAAAACAAATGTTTCGTTGCAAACAAATTGTGGGCGAGCGGCGAGTCGGAGTGGAGCCGGTAAAGTTTAACCTCGGTGTGCACGGTTGTTTTTAGAAACTCAATCCAATACCGGGGACGTTGAAAGTGACGCTCTTATGAGTTGCAAACCCACAAGATTTTAAAAACTTTTTGAAAATGTTTCTTCTAAATGACACATTTTGATCCTTGGCAAGTGCTCAATCCGTAACTATCCAATCACCGCCACACCACACCGGTCGGGAGTGTGTGAATGGTGTGCTTCCCGGGGTTGGCATAGATAATCTTTCGCATCGACAATCTTTTGCATGCGAGGGAATGTCTATGCCAACCCCGGGAAGCACACCATTCACCCACTAGTTGTGGGCGACGATGGGTTGGCTTCAAATGAATTTTTGCTTGGGGTTGTCCTCGGTATGCTTTTGTGTTGGGAGTACGGCCACCAAACCTTCTCAATGCACGGGTATGTCGAGGATGGCTTTCGGCGGGGTTGATGAAGAAGCTACCCAATTCTCGGCCACACGAACACATGGTGACGATGCGTTGGCTTCAAGTGAGCTTTAGCTTGGGGTTGTCTTCGGTATGCTTTTGTGTTGGGAGTACGGCCACCAAA
>NW_028276920.1:140000-142500 GCF_965620075.1 Prunus avium
CGAGAAAGTGAGGTTATTGGAGGCTTCGGATGGCGTGGCTTGCCTTGCCTTGCATTGGCATGCCATGCCCAAGTTGTGGCCTACACCAAGCCATTCAAGCCATGCGTTGCCTTACCTTGGAATTGCTCATCATCCAATGCATTCCGAGAAAGTGAGTGTAGGCGAGGCTAAGGATGGCTTGCCTTGCCTTGCCTTGCATTGGCATGCCATGCCCAAGTTGTGGCCTACACCAAGCCATTCAAGCCATGCGTTGCCTTACCTTGGAATTGCTCATCATCCAATGCATTCCGAGAAAGTGAGTGTAGGCGAGGCTAAGGATGGCTTGCCTCGCCTTGCCTTGGCATGCCGTGCCCATGATGTGGCCTTGACCAAGCCATTCAAGCCATGCGTTGCCTTCGCCTTGGCATGCCGTGGCCTTGCCTCGCCATGCGATGCATTCCGACAAAGTGACGCGAAGCGGAAGCCTATCATGGCGTAAAAATGTCGACAAAATTTTTCGACATTTGAATAATGGGGTTTGACAAGGTTTGAAAAATTCAATACAAATGGTAGGCTTGAATGTCGACAAAGTGACGCGAAGCGGAAGCCTACCACGGCGTAAAAATGTCGACAGAATTTTTCGGACCTTGTCCTGCCATGGGCTGCGCGCAGCATGCCGGCAGCCTGTGCGCAGCGTGCGCACAGCATGTCGGCAGCGTGCGCGCTGCTGAGACTGTCGACAGAAATTTTCGAAACTTGTCCTGCCATGCGCGCGCGCAGCGTGCGCACAGCATGCCGGCAGCGTGCGCGCACCATGCCGGCAGCGTGCGCGCACCATGCCGGCAGCGTGCGCGCACCATGCCGGCAGCGTGCGCGCAGCTTGCGCGCAGCGTGCTGATTCTGTCGACAGTGAGGCTAGCGAAACTTGTCCTGCCATGGCGTGCGCGCAGCCTGTGCGCGCAGCTTGCGCATCTGTCGACAGTGAGGCTAGCGAACTTGTCCTGCCATGGCATGCGCTGTGCGCAGCCTGTGCGCAGCGTGCACGCAGCTTGCGCATCTGTCGACAGTGAGGCTAGCGAAACTTGTCCTGCCATGGCATGCGCGGCGCCTGCGCGCAGCCTGCGCGCAGCATGCGCACAACATGCGCACAGGCTGTGCGCAGCGTGCGCGGAGCTTGCGCGCAGCTTGCGCATCTGTCGACAGTGAGGCTAGCGAAACTTGTCCTGCCATGGCATGCGCGCAGCGTGCGCGCAGTCTGTGCGCAGCATGCGCGCAGCCTGTGCGCAGCGTGCGCGCAGCTTGCGCATCTGTAGACAGTGAGGCTAGCAAAACTTGTCCTGCCATGGCATGCGCGCAGTCTGCGCGCAGCATGCGCGCAGCATGTGCGCAGCATGCCGGCAGCATGGTTCCAGGTTTTTTCAAATGTCGACAGAATTTTTCAAATCTTGTCAAACCCCGTTTTTATTGAAATTTCCTCGCACAATAAGCTCCCCATAAGTAGTCTATGATTTTTAGGACCTTCTCCAACTTACAAAACTAAAAAATTCCTCCCGGATTTGTTTTAATGATTTTTTCAATTTTACGACTTCTAAAACTAATAAAAAATACTTCCCGACTTCAAAAATTTATGAAACTTTTTCCCATCATAGATTGCATGTTTCTTAGTATCCCTGCAAAAAATCACGTCCAAATACCTTGTATTGAATTATTTAGAGCCCATTATGACTCCTCGCGCATAGGTGATGTCTCTTCCTGTCAAAGGGCTAAATGCATAAAATGCTATATAGGGGGGTGTGTGTTGCCTGCATATGCATGGCAGCCCATGCCTTCCTAGCTGCAGCCCCCTTCCCCCACGCCACACCCATGTCATGTTGCCTCGATATGTTGCCTCGGTATTATGGGTTTGGTGTCGGGGTCGGGGGGCTGCCACCCATGGCGGTGGTGGCCGGAATCCGGCCGCCGCCACCACGCCGCCGCCATGGGTGAGGGAGGAAAAAAAAGGCGTGGAAAGTTGCGAAATGGGGTTGTCTAGGCTATTTTTTGGCATGGGAGAGCATGGAGTGCTAGGAACTCCTTCTCAAATGCACGGGCATGTCGACCACAACCTCATTTCGCAACAACAACCACCCGTGTGGGGTGGCGGTGGGTGGATAGTCGCGGATTGGGGCTTGCCAAGCCAATGTTTTCAAAAAATTTCATCAAAATTAAAAACAAATGTTTTGTTGCCTTCGGATTTGTGGGCGAGCGGCGAGTCGGAGTGGAGCCGGTAAAGTTTAACCTCGGTGTGCACGGTTGTTTTTAGAAACTCAATCCAATGCCGGGGACGTTGAAAGTGACGCTCTTATGAGTTGCAAACCCGCAAGATTTAAAGAACCTTTTCAAAACAATTTCAAACCAACAAGATTTAAAAACAGAAATTTTCATCAAAATGAAAAACAAATGTTTTGTTGCCTTCGGACTAGTGGGCGAGCGGCGAGTCGGAGTGGAGCCGGTAAAGTTTAACCTCGGTGTGCACGGTTGT
>NW_028276920.1:162500-165826 GCF_965620075.1 Prunus avium
TGCCTTGGCATGCCGTGCCCATGATGTGGCCTTGACCAAGCCATTCAAGCCATGCGTTGCCTTCGCCTTGGCATGCCGTGGCCTTGCCTCGCCATGCGATGCATTCCGACAAAGTGACGCGAAGCGGAAGCCTATCATGGCGTAAAAATGTCGACAAAATTTTTCGACATTTGAATAATGGGGTTTGACAAGGTTTGAAAAATTCAATACAAATGGTAGGCTTGAATGTCGACAAAGTGACGCGAAGCGGAAGCCTACCACGGCGTAAAAATGTCGACAGAATTTTTCGGACCTTGTCCTGCCATGGGCTGCGCGCAGCATGCCGGCAGCCTGTGCGCAGCGTGCGCACAGCATGTCGGCAGCGTGCGCGCTGCTGAGACTGTCGACAGAAATTTTCGAAACTTGTCCTGCCATGCGCGCGCGCAGCGTGCGCACAGCATGCCGGCAGCGTGCGCGCACCATGCCGGCAGCGTGCGCGCACCATGCCGGCAGCGTGCGCGCACCATGCCGGCAGCGTGCGCGCAGCTTGCGCGCAGCGTGCTGATTCTGTCGACAGTGAGGCTAGCGAAACTTGTCCTGCCATGGCGTGCGCGCAGCCTGTGCGCGCAGCTTGCGCATCTGTCGACAGTGAGGCTAGCGAACTTGTCCTGCCATGGCATGCGCTGTGCGCAGCCTGTGCGCAGCGTGCACGCAGCTTGCGCATCTGTCGACAGTGAGGCTAGCGAAACTTGTCCTGCCATGGCATGCGCGGCGCCTGCGCGCAGCCTGCGCGCAGCATGCGCACAACATGCGCACAGGCTGTGCGCAGCGTGCGCGGAGCTTGCGCGCAGCTTGCGCATCTGTCGACAGTGAGGCTAGCGAAACTTGTCCTGCCATGGCATGCGCGCAGCGTGCGCGCAGTCTGTGCGCAGCATGCGCGCAGCCTGTGCGCAGCGTGCGCGCAGCTTGCGCATCTGTAGACAGTGAGGCTAGCAAAACTTGTCCTGCCATGGCATGCGCGCAGTCTGCGCGCAGCATGCGCGCAGCATGTGCGCAGCATGCCGGCAGCATGGTTCCAGGTTTTTTCAAATGTCGACAGAATTTTTCAAATCTTGTCAAACCCCGTTTTTATTGAAATTTCCTCGCACAATAAGCTCCCCATAAGTAGTCTATGATTTTTAGGACCTTCTCCAACTTACAAAACTAAAAAATTCCTCCCGGATTTGTTTTAATGATTTTTTCAATTTTACGACTTCTAAAACTAATAAAAAATACTTCCCGACTTCAAAAATTTATGAAACTTTTTCCCATCATAGATTGCATGTTTCTTAGTATCCCTGCAAAAAATCACGTCCAAATACCTTGTATTGAATTATTTAGAGCCCATTATGACTCCTCGCGCATAGGTGATGTCTCTTCCTGTCAAAGGGCTAAATGCATAAAATGCTATATAGGGGGGTGTGTGTTGCCTGCATATGCATGGCAGCCCATGCCTTCCTAGCTGCAGCCCCCTTCCCCCACGCCACACCCATGTCATGTTGCCTCGATATGTTGCCTCGGTATTATGGGTTTGGTGTCGGGGTCGGGGGGCTGCCACCCATGGCGGTGGTGGCCGGAATCCGGCCGCCGCCACCACGCCGCCGCCATGGGTGAGGGAGGAAAAAAAAGGCGTGGAAAGTTGCGAAATGGGGTTGTCTAGGCTATTTTTTGGCATGGGAGAGCATGGAGTGCTAGGAACTCCTTCTCAAATGCACGGGCATGTCGACCACAACCTCATTTCGCAACAACAACCACCCGTGTGGGGTGGCGGTGGGTGGATAGTCGCGGATTGGGGCTTGCCAAGCCAATGTTTTCAAAAAATTTCATCAAAATTAAAAACAAATGTTTTGTTGCCTTCGGATTTGTGGGCGAGCGGCGAGTCGGAGTGGAGCCGGTAAAGTTTAACCTCGGTGTGCACGGTTGTTTTTAGAAACTCAATCCAATGCCGGGGACGTTGAAAGTGACGCTCTTATGAGTTGCAAACCCGCAAGATTTAAAGAACCTTTTCAAAACAATTTCAAACCAACAAGATTTAAAAACAGAAATTTTCATCAAAATGAAAAACAAATGTTTTGTTGCCTTCGGACTAGTGGGCGAGCGGCGAGTCGGAGTGGAGCCGGTAAAGTTTAACCTCGGTGTGCACGGTTGTTTTTAGAAACTCAATCCAATGCCGGGGACGTTGAAAGTGACGCTCTTATGAGTTGCAAACCCACTAGATTTAAAGAACCTTTTCAAAACAATTTCAAACCAACAAAATTAAAAACAAATGTTTCGTTGCAAACAAATTGTGGGCGAGCGGCGAGTCGGAGTGGAGCCGGTAAAGTTTAACCTCGGTGTGCACGGTTGTTTTTAGAAACTCAATCCAATACCGGGGACGTTGAAAGTGACGCTCTTATGAGTTGCAAACCCACAAGATTTTAAAAACTTTTTGAAAATGTTTCTTCTAAATGACACATTTTGATCCTTGGCAAGTGCTCAATCCGTAACTATCCAATCACCGCCACACCACACCGGTCGGGAGTGTGTGAATGGTGTGCTTCCCGGGGTTGGCATAGATAATCTTTCGCATCGACAATCTTTTGCATGCGAGGGAATGTCTATGCCAACCCCGGGAAGCACACCATTCACCCACTAGTTGTGGGCGACGATGGGTTGGCTTCAAATGAATTTTTGCTTGGGGTTGTCCTCGGTATGCTTTTGTGTTGGGAGTACGGCCACCAAACCTTCTCAATGCACGGGTATGTCGAGGATGGCTTTCGGCGGGGTTGATGAAGAAGCTACCCAATTCTCGGCCACACGAACACATGGTGACGATGCGTTGGCTTCAAGTGAGCTTTAGCTTGGGGTTGTCTTCGGTATGCTTTTGTGTTGGGAGTACGGCCACCAAACCTTCTCAATGCACGGGTATGTCGAGGATGGCTTTCGGCGGAGTTGATGAAGAAGCTAGCAAATTGTTGGCCACTCTCACACGTGTGGGGGTAGGTTGGCTTCGAAAGAAGCTATCCAATCCTCTGAGTGTGCGGTTGAGCTATGATTAAGATTGTCTAGGCATTGCTTGTGTGTGCAAGGTGCGAGCCCAATGCACGAGCAAGTCGAGGATGACAATCTTAAGAGTAACAATGATGCCACAAAATATCGGTTGCCTTCGGAGTAGTGGGCGAGCGGCGAGTCGGAGTGGAGCCGGTAAAGTTTAACCTCGGTGTGCACGGTTGTTTTTAGAAACTCAGCCCAATACCGGGGACGTTGAAAGTGACACTCCTACGAGTTACGAACCCACAACATATCGGTTGCCTAGATTTCATGGTATT
>NW_028276921.1:5000-7500 GCF_965620075.1 Prunus avium
ACAAGGTTTGAAAAATTCAATAAAAATGGTAGGCTTGAATGTCGACAAAGTGACGCGAAGCGGAAGCCTACCATGGCGTAAAAATGTCGACAGAATTTTTCGGACCTTGTCCTGCCATGGGCTGCGCGCAGCATGCCGGCAGTCTGTGCGCAGCGTGCGCACAGAATGTCGGCAGCGTGCGCGCTGCTGAGCCTGTCGACAGAAATTTTCGAAACTTGTCCTGCCATGCGCGCGCGCAGCTTGCGCGCGGCGTGCGCGCAGCATGCCGGCAGCCTGTGCGCAGCGTGCGCGCTGCTCAGCCTGTCGACAGAAATTTTCGAAACTTGTCCTGCCATGCGCGCGCGCAGCGTGCGCACAGCATGCCGGCAGCGTGCGCGCAGCATGCCGGCAGCGTGTGCGCAGCGTGCGCGCTTGGGAGCCTGGCCGCAGAATTTTTCGAAACTTGCAATGCCATGCGCGCGCACAGCTTGCGCGCAGCATGCCGGCAGCGTGCGCGCAGCATGCCGGCAGCGTGTGCGCAGCGTGCGCGCTTGGGAGCCTGTCGACAGAATTTTTCGAAACTTGCCATGCCATGCGCGCGCACAGCTTGCGCGCAGCGTGTGCACAGCATGCCGGCAGCGTGCGCACAGCATGCCGGCAGCGTGTGCGCAGCGTGCGCGCTTGGCAGCCTGTCGACAGAATTTTTCGAAACTTGCCATGCCATGCGCGCGCACAGCTTGCGCGCAGCGTGTGCACAGCATGCCGGCAGCGTGCGCACAACATGTCGGCAGCGTGCGCGCTCGGGAGCCTGTCGACAGAATTTTTCGAAACTTGCCATGCCATGCGCGCGCACAGCTTGCGCGCAGCGTGCTGATTCTGTCGACAGCGAGGCTAGCGAAACTTCTCCTGCCATGGCGTGCGCGCAGCGTGCTGACTCTGTCGACAGTGAGGCTAGCGAAATTTGTCTTGCCATGGCGTGCGCGCAGCTTGCGCATTCGGTCGACAGTGAGGCTAGCGAAACTTGTCCTGCCGTGGCCTGCGCGCAGCCTGCGCGCAGCATGCGCGCAGCATGTGCGCAGCATGCCGGCAGCCTAGTTCCAGATTTTTTCAAATGTCGACAGAATTTTTCAAACCTTGTCAAACCCCATTTTTATTGAAATTTCCTCGCACAATAAGCTCCCCATAAGTAGTCTATGATTTTTAGTACCTTCTCCAAGTTACAAAACTAAAAAATTCCTCCCGGATTTCTTTTAATGATTTTTTCAATTTTACGACTTCTAAAAATAATAAAAAATACTTCCCGACTTCAAATATTTATGAAACTTTTTCCCATCAGAGATTGCATGTTTCTTAGTATCCCTGCAAAAAATCACGTCCAAATACCTTGTATTGAATTATTTAGAGCCCATTATGACTCCTCGCGCATAGGTGATGTCTCTTCCTGTCAAAGGGCTAAATGCATAAAATGCTATATAGGGGGGTGTGTGTTGCCTGCATATGCATGGCAGCCCATGCCCTCCTAGCTGCAGCCCCCTTCCCCCACGCCACACCCATGTCATGTTGCCTCGATATGTTGCCTCGATATGTTGCCTCGGTATTATGGGTTTGGTGTCGGGGTCGGGGGGCTGCCACCCATGGCGGTGGTGGCCGGAATCCGGCCGCCGCCACCACGCCGCCGCCATGGGTGAGGGGGAAAAAAAAAGGCGTGGAAAGTTGCGAAATGGGGTTGTCTAGGCTTTTTTTTGGCATGGAAGAGCATGGAGTGCTAGGAACTCCTTCTCAAATGCGCGGGCATGTCGACCACAACCTCATTTCGCAACAACAACCACCCGTGTGGGGTGGCGGTGGGTGGATAGTCGCGGATTGGGGCTTGCCAAGCCAATGTTTTCAAAAAAATTCATCAAAATTAAAAACAAATGTTTTGTTGCCTTCGGATTTGTGGGCGAGCGGTGAGTCGGAGCGGAGCCGGTAAAGTTTAACCTCGGTGTGCACGGTTGTTTTTAGAAACTCAATCCAATGCCGGGGACGTTGAAAGTGACGCTCTTATGAGTTGCAAACCCGCAAGATTTAAAGAACCTTTTCAAAAAAATTTCAAACCAACAAGATTTAAAAACAGAAATTTTCATCAAAATGAAAAACAAATGTTTTGTTGCCTTCGGACTAGTGGGCGAGCGGCGAGTCGGAGCGGAGCCGGTAAAGTTTAACCTCGGTGTGCACGGTTGTTTTTAGAAACTCAATCCAATACCGGGGACGTTGAAAGTGATGCTCTTATGAGTTGCAAACCCACTAGATTTAAAGAACCTTTTCAAAACAATTTCAAACCAACAAGATTTAAACCAACAAAATTAAAAACAAATGTTTCGTTGCAAACAAATTGTGGGCGAGCGGCGAGTCGGAGTGGAGCCGGTAAAGTTTAACCTCGGTGTGCACGGTTGTTTTTAGAAACTCAATCCAATACCGGGGACGTTGAAAGTGACGCTCTTATGAGTTGCAAACCCACAAGATTTTAAAAACTTTTTGA
>NW_028276921.1:27500-30000 GCF_965620075.1 Prunus avium
CCTTGGCATGCTGTGGCCTTGCCTTGCCTTGCCTCGCCATGCGATGCATTCCGACAAAGTGATGCAAAGCGGAAGCCTACCATGGCGTAAAAATGTCGACAGAATTTTTCGACATTTGAATAATGGGGTTTGACAAGGTTTGAAAAATTCAATAAAAATGGTAGGCTTGAATGTCGACAAAGTGACGCGAAGCGGAAGCCTACCATGGCGTAAAAATGTCGACAGAATTTTTCGGACCTTGTCCTGCCATGGGCTGCGCGCAGCATGCCGGCAGTCTGTGCGCAGCGTGCGCACAGAATGTCGGCAGCGTGCGCGCTGCTGAGCCTGTCGACAGAAATTTTCGAAACTTGTCCTGCCATGCGCGCGCGCAGCTTGCGCGCGGCGTGCGCGCAGCATGCCGGCAGCCTGTGCGCAGCGTGCGCGCTGCTCAGCCTGTCGACAGAAATTTTCGAAACTTGTCCTGCCATGCGCGCGCGCAGCGTGCGCACAGCATGCCGGCAGCGTGCGCGCAGCATGCCGGCAGCGTGTGCGCAGCGTGCGCGCTTGGGAGCCTGGCCGCAGAATTTTTCGAAACTTGCAATGCCATGCGCGCGCACAGCTTGCGCGCAGCATGCCGGCAGCGTGCGCGCAGCATGCCGGCAGCGTGTGCGCAGCGTGCGCGCTTGGGAGCCTGTCGACAGAATTTTTCGAAACTTGCCATGCCATGCGCGCGCACAGCTTGCGCGCAGCGTGTGCACAGCATGCCGGCAGCGTGCGCACAGCATGCCGGCAGCGTGTGCGCAGCGTGCGCGCTTGGCAGCCTGTCGACAGAATTTTTCGAAACTTGCCATGCCATGCGCGCGCACAGCTTGCGCGCAGCGTGTGCACAGCATGCCGGCAGCGTGCGCACAACATGTCGGCAGCGTGCGCGCTCGGGAGCCTGTCGACAGAATTTTTCGAAACTTGCCATGCCATGCGCGCGCACAGCTTGCGCGCAGCGTGCTGATTCTGTCGACAGCGAGGCTAGCGAAACTTCTCCTGCCATGGCGTGCGCGCAGCGTGCTGACTCTGTCGACAGTGAGGCTAGCGAAATTTGTCTTGCCATGGCGTGCGCGCAGCTTGCGCATTCGGTCGACAGTGAGGCTAGCGAAACTTGTCCTGCCGTGGCCTGCGCGCAGCCTGCGCGCAGCATGCGCGCAGCATGTGCGCAGCATGCCGGCAGCCTAGTTCCAGATTTTTTCAAATGTCGACAGAATTTTTCAAACCTTGTCAAACCCCATTTTTATTGAAATTTCCTCGCACAATAAGCTCCCCATAAGTAGTCTATGATTTTTAGTACCTTCTCCAAGTTACAAAACTAAAAAATTCCTCCCGGATTTCTTTTAATGATTTTTTCAATTTTACGACTTCTAAAAATAATAAAAAATACTTCCCGACTTCAAATATTTATGAAACTTTTTCCCATCAGAGATTGCATGTTTCTTAGTATCCCTGCAAAAAATCACGTCCAAATACCTTGTATTGAATTATTTAGAGCCCATTATGACTCCTCGCGCATAGGTGATGTCTCTTCCTGTCAAAGGGCTAAATGCATAAAATGCTATATAGGGGGGTGTGTGTTGCCTGCATATGCATGGCAGCCCATGCCCTCCTAGCTGCAGCCCCCTTCCCCCACGCCACACCCATGTCATGTTGCCTCGATATGTTGCCTCGATATGTTGCCTCGGTATTATGGGTTTGGTGTCGGGGTCGGGGGGCTGCCACCCATGGCGGTGGTGGCCGGAATCCGGCCGCCGCCACCACGCCGCCGCCATGGGTGAGGGGGAAAAAAAAAGGCGTGGAAAGTTGCGAAATGGGGTTGTCTAGGCTTTTTTTTGGCATGGAAGAGCATGGAGTGCTAGGAACTCCTTCTCAAATGCGCGGGCATGTCGACCACAACCTCATTTCGCAACAACAACCACCCGTGTGGGGTGGCGGTGGGTGGATAGTCGCGGATTGGGGCTTGCCAAGCCAATGTTTTCAAAAAAATTCATCAAAATTAAAAACAAATGTTTTGTTGCCTTCGGATTTGTGGGCGAGCGGTGAGTCGGAGCGGAGCCGGTAAAGTTTAACCTCGGTGTGCACGGTTGTTTTTAGAAACTCAATCCAATGCCGGGGACGTTGAAAGTGACGCTCTTATGAGTTGCAAACCCGCAAGATTTAAAGAACCTTTTCAAAAAAATTTCAAACCAACAAGATTTAAAAACAGAAATTTTCATCAAAATGAAAAACAAATGTTTTGTTGCCTTCGGACTAGTGGGCGAGCGGCGAGTCGGAGCGGAGCCGGTAAAGTTTAACCTCGGTGTGCACGGTTGTTTTTAGAAACTCAATCCAATACCGGGGACGTTGAAAGTGATGCTCTTATGAGTTGCAAACCCACTAGATTTAAAGAACCTTTTCAAAACAATTTCAAACCAACAAGATTTAAACCAACAAAATTAAAAACAAATGTTTCGTTGCAAACAAATTGTGGGCGAGCGGC
>NW_028276921.1:40000-45000 GCF_965620075.1 Prunus avium
CTGCGGAAGTAGTGCTGCCGAGTCCGAGTTTGGGCGTTGGTAGGTAGGTGGTTCTACTCGTAGTAGGGAGGATGTCTTACCACGGTGAATTGTGAATGCCTAAGTGTTATGGAGCTAAGCTTCGGAGGCACGTTGGCGTGAGGGTGCGTCGACGAGATAAGTGGGGGAGACCCACGTACGCCATTGAGGTATGGCAGTGCAGATGCACAAAATGGAGGTGCCGTGGAGGACACACGGTTGGCTTACGAGTCACACCCAGGTGGGGTGCATCTCCTTGAATGTGGAAAATGTGGAGGTACTTGACCAGCGGGCTATGTGGTTGTTCAGTGGTCGAGTGCGACAAGAGACGGAGGTCTCGGCCCAAAGAGGGAAAGACGTAGGACTTTGAAAGAGAAGTTCAAAAGGGTGAACACAGTGGTGCATTGTGGTCCATGGAGCGAAGAGAAGAGGATATTCCTATATGGTGTTGTTATGCGGCAGTGCAGTGGGCACGTCGACGAGGGCGTCGACACTATCAGTGGGGGAGAATGTCACGGATCGCACTTGAGCGTGTGCTTTCGTGACTCCGTTGGGACATCCATGCGCTTATGAGGTAGTCCAAGTGTGGAAGGGGCAAGGACTTAAGAGCTAGAATGGTTGGTGTTGGCCGGGTTGTGCGTGTGAGGGGTATTTTGGGTATTTCGGAAGGTTACGGGAGGAACCTGAAGAAACTCAGAACACGAAAGATGTTCGTAATGACGAGATACACGCTATGCAACTGACGGTTCGCCATTCGGAGTTCGTACGAAGAAGTTATGCCCAATTATGACTCCTCGTGCATAGGTGATGTTCCCTCCTGGCAGAAGGCTAAATGCATAAAATGCTATATAGGGGGTGACATGGTGTCATGCTCTCCACCACCCCTGGTGCTTACACCCTTGTGGCACTAAGCGAGCATCCTTATGACATTGGAGGTAGTCATAAGGGCGGGCATGAGATTGTTGAAGGATAATCTATGTCTCCGAGGGAAAGGACTTCCCGAGGACAGTACGAACACGCGGGGCCGTTCGTATTGCGCATCGTTGGAAAGAGTGAGGTCAACGTATGGCATTCGCTATGCCGTCGGCTAGCGAGGCATTTGACGAGACTCGATGGACTTGGCTTGGGTTCGGCCTTGTCCAAGATGGAAGGAAGATATTCGGATGCCGGTACGCATGGGTTGCGACCCCATGCAAAGCATAGATGGTTATGTGGGACATTCGGAATACATATGTCGCCAAGGCTTGGGCGACATGCGAGCGTGACAGCTTGCGTGGATAGCTTGAGGATGTGGGCTATCGTGGTTGCTAACGGATGACCGACAGAAGTGTGGGTAAACCGATGGTGTGTTGGATCGCCATGTCTCGACTTGGACATGAGCGAGCCACGAGTTTGGCATGCGACGTGGTCGATGCAGTTGACGTGTCTCATGCAACGCTTGATGTATGGGCGTCGAGGGTTCGTTGCCGGATGCGGGATGATTGTGTTGTCACAAGGAAGTGTGACTCGTTGTCTAGCCATAGGGCTTGGCGCCTATGGGAGACGACACATGATGGTGAACCTCTCGCGGAGTTGTGAGAGTCATGAAGTGGGGAGAAGGCTGACTGGGATTCGAAGGGATCCTGGGCCGCACGGGAGCGTTTGTGCGAGCGAAATCTGTGATTTGCTTCCGCCGCGCCGCGTCGCACGCTCGTCCCGTGACACTTGGCATGTCGTGCCTTGGCCATGCATTGCCTTGCCTTGCCTTGGCCTTGCCATGCCGTGGCCTTTGCATGCCTTGCGTTGCCATGCCGTGCCTTGCCTTGCGCCGCGCCGCGCCATGCCGGGCTTGGCTTGCCTTGGCATTGCCTTGCCATGCCGTGCCTTGCCTTGCCTTGCGCCGCGCCATGCTTTGGCATTGCCCCAATCAAGGCATTTCGAGAAAGTGAGGCTATTGGAAGTTTGGGATGGCTTGGCTTGGCATGCCTACCCTTGCACGCAGCCTGCTCGCATCATGCATGAAGCCTGCGCACAGCGTGCCGGCAGCCTCCTGATTCTGTCGACAGAGTTTTTCAAAAACTTGTCATGCCATGGCTTGCACGCAGGCTGCAGGCACGCTGCGCGCAGCCTGCCGGCATGCTGCGCGCAGCCTGCTGCTTCTGTCGACAGAATTGTTCGAAACCTTGTCATGCCATGGCTTGCACGCAGATTGCTCCCCATTCAAGGCATTCAGAGACAGTGAGGCTATTGGAAGCTTGGCATGCTCACATCATGCACGAAGCCTGCGCGCAGCATGCCGGCAGCATGTCGACAGAATTTTTCAAACCTTGTCAAACCCAATTTTTATTGAAATTTCCCCGCACAATAAGCTCCCTATAATTAAGTCTATGATTTTTAGGACCTTCTCCAACTTACAAAATGATTTTTAGGACCTTGCCTTGCCTTCACATGCCGTGCCCATTCAAGGCATTCCGAGAAAGTAAGGTTATTGGAGGGTTCGGATGGCGTGGCTTGCCTTGCCTTGCCTTGCATTGGCATGCCATGCCCAAGTTGTGGCCTACACCAAGCCATTCAAGCCATGCCTTGCCTTGCCTTGCCTTGGCATTGCGCATCATCCAAGGCATTCCGAGTAAGTGAGGCTAGGCGAGGCTAAGGATGGCTTGCCTCGCCTTGCCTTGGCATGCCGTGCCCATGATGTGGCCTTGACCAAGCCATGCGTTGCCTTCGCCTTGGCATGCTGTGGCCTTGCCTTGCCTTGCCTCGCCATGCGATGCATTCCGACAAAGTGATGCAAAGCGGAAGCCTACCATGGCGTAAAAATGTCGACAGAATTTTTCGACATTTGAATAATGGGGTTTGACAAGGTTTGAAAAATTCAATAAAAATGGTAGGCTTGAATGTCGACAAAGTGACGCGAAGCGGAAGCCTACCATGGCGTAAAAATGTCGACAGAATTTTTCGGACCTTGTCCTGCCATGGGCTGCGCGCAGCATGCCGGCAGTCTGTGCGCAGCGTGCGCACAGAATGTCGGCAGCGTGCGCGCTGCTGAGCCTGTCGACAGAAATTTTCGAAACTTGTCCTGCCATGCGCGCGCGCAGCTTGCGCGCGGCGTGCGCGCAGCATGCCGGCAGCCTGTGCGCAGCGTGCGCGCTGCTCAGCCTGTCGACAGAAATTTTCGAAACTTGTCCTGCCATGCGCGCGCGCAGCGTGCGCACAGCATGCCGGCAGCGTGCGCGCAGCATGCCGGCAGCGTGTGCGCAGCGTGCGCGCTTGGGAGCCTGGCCGCAGAATTTTTCGAAACTTGCAATGCCATGCGCGCGCACAGCTTGCGCGCAGCATGCCGGCAGCGTGCGCGCAGCATGCCGGCAGCGTGTGCGCAGCGTGCGCGCTTGGGAGCCTGTCGACAGAATTTTTCGAAACTTGCCATGCCATGCGCGCGCACAGCTTGCGCGCAGCGTGTGCACAGCATGCCGGCAGCGTGCGCACAGCATGCCGGCAGCGTGTGCGCAGCGTGCGCGCTTGGCAGCCTGTCGACAGAATTTTTCGAAACTTGCCATGCCATGCGCGCGCACAGCTTGCGCGCAGCGTGTGCACAGCATGCCGGCAGCGTGCGCACAACATGTCGGCAGCGTGCGCGCTCGGGAGCCTGTCGACAGAATTTTTCGAAACTTGCCATGCCATGCGCGCGCACAGCTTGCGCGCAGCGTGCTGATTCTGTCGACAGCGAGGCTAGCGAAACTTCTCCTGCCATGGCGTGCGCGCAGCGTGCTGACTCTGTCGACAGTGAGGCTAGCGAAATTTGTCTTGCCATGGCGTGCGCGCAGCTTGCGCATTCGGTCGACAGTGAGGCTAGCGAAACTTGTCCTGCCGTGGCCTGCGCGCAGCCTGCGCGCAGCATGCGCGCAGCATGTGCGCAGCATGCCGGCAGCCTAGTTCCAGATTTTTTCAAATGTCGACAGAATTTTTCAAACCTTGTCAAACCCCATTTTTATTGAAATTTCCTCGCACAATAAGCTCCCCATAAGTAGTCTATGATTTTTAGTACCTTCTCCAAGTTACAAAACTAAAAAATTCCTCCCGGATTTCTTTTAATGATTTTTTCAATTTTACGACTTCTAAAAATAATAAAAAATACTTCCCGACTTCAAATATTTATGAAACTTTTTCCCATCAGAGATTGCATGTTTCTTAGTATCCCTGCAAAAAATCACGTCCAAATACCTTGTATTGAATTATTTAGAGCCCATTATGACTCCTCGCGCATAGGTGATGTCTCTTCCTGTCAAAGGGCTAAATGCATAAAATGCTATATAGGGGGGTGTGTGTTGCCTGCATATGCATGGCAGCCCATGCCCTCCTAGCTGCAGCCCCCTTCCCCCACGCCACACCCATGTCATGTTGCCTCGATATGTTGCCTCGATATGTTGCCTCGGTATTATGGGTTTGGTGTCGGGGTCGGGGGGCTGCCACCCATGGCGGTGGTGGCCGGAATCCGGCCGCCGCCACCACGCCGCCGCCATGGGTGAGGGGGAAAAAAAAAGGCGTGGAAAGTTGCGAAATGGGGTTGTCTAGGCTTTTTTTTGGCATGGAAGAGCATGGAGTGCTAGGAACTCCTTCTCAAATGCGCGGGCATGTCGACCACAACCTCATTTCGCAACAACAACCACCCGTGTGGGGTGGCGGTGGGTGGATAGTCGCGGATTGGGGCTTGCCAAGCCAATGTTTTCAAAAAAATTCATCAAAATTAAAAACAAATGTTTTGTTGCCTTCGGATTTGTGGGCGAGCGGTGAGTCGGAGCGGAGCCGGTAAAGTTTAACCTCGGTGTGCACGGTTGTTTTTAGAAACTCAATCCAATGCCGGGGACGTTGAAAGTGACGCTCTTATGAGTTGCAAACCCGCAAGATTTAAAGAACCTTTTCAAAAAAATTTCAAACCAACAAGATTTAAAAACAGAAATTTTCATCAAAATGAAAAACAAATGTTTTGTTGCCTTCGGACTAGT
>NW_028276921.1:55000-60000 GCF_965620075.1 Prunus avium
CTCCCGTAACCTTCCGAAATACCCAAAATACCCCTCACACGCACAACCCGGCCAACACCAACCATTCTAGCTCTTAAGTCCTTGCCCCTTCCACACTTGGACTACCTCATAAGCGCATGGATGTCCCAACGGAGTCACGAAAGCACACGCTCAAGTGCGATCCGTGACATTCTCCCCCACTGATAGTGTCGACGCCCTCGTCGACGTGCCCACTGCACTGCCGCATAACAACACCATATAGGAATATCCTCTTCTCTTCGCTCCATGGACCACAATGCACCACTGTGTTCACCCTTTTGAACTTCTCTTTCAAAGTCCTACGTCTTTCCCTCTTTGGGCCGAGACCTCCGTCTCTTGTCGCACTCGACCACTGAACAACCACATAGCCCGCTGGTCAAGTACCTCCACATTTTCCACATTCAAAGAGATGCACCCCACCTGGGTGTGACTCGTAAGCCAACCGTGTGTCCTCCACGGCACCTCCATTCGTTTGTGCTCCTGCACTGCCACTTCCTGGCATTCGAGGTTCTCCCCCTACTTGTCTCGTTGGCACACCCCCACCTCGAGGTGCCACCACAGCAAAGCCCCGCAACACTTAGGCCCTCTGCCATCGAGTGCGGACATACCCCATGTCCTCGGAACCCATGCCTTTTAGTGAGACTTCCGGATCCACCTCTCTAGAACACTCTCTTCCAAATCTCAGTTAGCAACCATATGTCGAACCTTGTGCCCCACCCATCTGTTCTCAACAATTGTAGGAACAACCACTTAAGTGACTCCTTCATTAAAGCCTAGTCCGTCAGCGACTTACTCCCTCAATAGAGCCTAGTCCGTCAGCGACTTACTCCCTTCGAAGACTGCACCATTTCGGTCTTGAGCTCCTACCAGTTTTCCTCCGAACAAGGTCCCGCACCTCCTTGTCCAACAATCGTCACCAACTCCCTTGCGCATATGCGCTGCCATACCTCAATGGCGTTCGTGGGTCTCCCCCACTTATCTCGTCAACGCACCCTCACGTCAACGTGCCTCCGAAGCTTAGCTCCATAACACTTAGGCATTCACAATTCACCATGGTAAGACATCCTCCCTACTACGAGTAGAACCACCTAACCAACGCCCACACTTGGACTTGGCAGAACCTACTTCCGCAGCATCCACAAGGGAACAAGTAAGACATCCTCCCCAAAGCTACTCCAACTCTTTGCATGCCCTTAAGTGCGGACATCCTACGTCCTTAGCCACCATCCTCACAAGAAAAACTCTGGGATCAACCTTTGGAACACTTCCCTCGTTCCGAATGTTAGTCAGCAGCCTTGTGTCGAACACTATGCGTAACCCACACGTCCTCCACAATTGCAAGAGCAACCACTTAAGTGACTCCTTCATTAAAGCCTAGCCCGTCAGCGACTCACTCCCTCAATGGAGCCCAGTCCGTCAGCGACTTACTCCCTTCGAAGACTGCACCATTTCGGTCTTCAGCTCCCACAACTCTTCCCTGAACAAAGGTCTTGCACCTTCCATCCAACACACGTCACCAACTCGGTTTACCACAACCTTCAATGGTATGCTATGGTTCGAGTATAAGCCAATCTTTGACACTCTCACCAAACTCGCGCTCCCATCCTCCCCACATCCTGAACTGAACAAGCAACATCACTTCGTCACAAGCCAGAACCCCTGCCTACCCGACTTCCGGGCGCTTGGTGCACGGATTAGAAAACTAGGCAACCGAGCAGCAAAACCAACCATCATCCCCCATCTTAGAGTCATCCTGCTTGATGTCTTCTCACAACTTCGAGACAAACTTTTGGATACCTTCACCCTTCCATAGGATCCAGCACCAGGACGGGTTTCCAACAACCGTCACACAACCTGATTCCAACAATCATCCACAGTGACGTTGGGGTCTTCTTCCAACTTCGCAAGTCCACTACCCATCACAGGCAATGACATGCTACCTTGCTATCAAAGTTCCTCCATCACCAATCTCTTCTAGGTACGAGTCCCTCACACAGAAACCACCTTCGGAATCGATCGGCTCTGATACCACTTGTCACGGGATCAGAGCTTCACTGTTTGTATCCAAGGTGCGAATCGTTTGAGCAGAAGCCACCATCTAAATCGATCGGCTCTGATACCACTTGTCACGGGACGAGCGTGCGACGCGGCGCGGCGGAAGCAAATCACAGATTTCGCTCGCACAAACGCTCCCGTGCGGCCCAGGATCCCTTCGAATCCCAGTCAGCCTTCTCCCCACTTCATGACTCTCACAACTCCGCGAGAGGTTCACCATCATGTGTCGTCTCCCATAGGCGCCAAGCCCTATGGCTAGACGACGAGTCACACTTCCTTGTGACAACACAATCACCCCGCATCCGGCAACGAACCCTCGACGCCCATACATCAAGCGTTGCATAAGACACGTCAACTGCATCGACCACGTCGCATGCCAAACTCGTGGCTCGCTCATGTCCAAGTCGAGACATGGCGATCCAACACACCATCGGTTTACCCACACTTCTGTCGGTCATCCGTTAGCAACCACGATAGCCCACATCCTCAAGCTATCCACGCAAACTGTCACGCTCGCATGTCGCCCAAGCTTTGGCGACATATGTATTCCGAATGTCCCACATAACCATCTATGCTTTGCATGGGGTCGCAACCCATGCGTACCGGCATCCGAATATCTTCCTTCCATCTTGGACAAGGCCGAACCCAAGCCAAGTCCATCGAGTCTCGTCAAATGCCTCGCTAGCCGACGGCATAGCGAATGCCATACGTTGACCTCACTCTTTCCAACGATGCGCAATACGAACGGCCCCGCGTGTTCGTACTGTCCTCGGGAAGTCCTTTCCCTCGGAGACATAGATTATCCTTCAACAATCTCATGCCCGCCCTTATGACAACCTCCAATGTCATAAGGATGCTCGCTTAGTGCCACAAGGGTGTAAGCACCAGGGGTGGTGGAGAGCATGACACCATGTCACCCCCTATATAGCATTTTATGCATTTAGCCTTCTGCCAGGAGGGAACATCACCTATGCACGAGGAGTCATAATTGGGCATAACTTCTTCGTACGAACTCCGAATGGCGAACCGTCAGTTGCATAGCGTGTATCTCGTCATTACGAACATCTTTCGTGTTCTGAGTTTCTTCAGGTTCCTCCCGTAACCTTCCGAAATACCCAAAATACCCCTCACACGCACAACCCGGCCAACACCAACCATTCTAGCTCTTAAGTCCTTGCCCCTTCCACACTTGGACTACCTCATAAGCGCATGGATGTCCCAACGGAGTCACGAAAGCACACGCTCAAGTGCGATCCGTGACAGTAAGGTTATTGGAGGGTTCGGATGGCGTGGCTTGCCTTGCCTTGCCTTGCATTGGCATGCCATGCCCAAGTTGTGGCCTACACCAAGCCATTCAAGCCATGCCTTGCCTTGCCTTGCCTTGGCATTGCGCATCATCCAAGGCATTCCGAGTAAGTGAGGCTAGGCGAGGCTAAGGATGGCTTGCCTCGCCTTGCCTTGGCATGCCGTGCCCATGATGTGGCCTTGACCAAGCCATGCGTTGCCTTCGCCTTGGCATGCTGTGGCCTTGCCTTGCCTTGCCTCGCCATGCGATGCATTCCGACAAAGTGATGCAAAGCGGAAGCCTACCATGGCGTAAAAATGTCGACAGAATTTTTCGACATTTGAATAATGGGGTTTGACAAGGTTTGAAAAATTCAATAAAAATGGTAGGCTTGAATGTCGACAAAGTGACGCGAAGCGGAAGCCTACCATGGCGTAAAAATGTCGACAGAATTTTTCGGACCTTGTCCTGCCATGGGCTGCGCGCAGCATGCCGGCAGTCTGTGCGCAGCGTGCGCACAGAATGTCGGCAGCGTGCGCGCTGCTGAGCCTGTCGACAGAAATTTTCGAAACTTGTCCTGCCATGCGCGCGCGCAGCTTGCGCGCGGCGTGCGCGCAGCATGCCGGCAGCCTGTGCGCAGCGTGCGCGCTGCTCAGCCTGTCGACAGAAATTTTCGAAACTTGTCCTGCCATGCGCGCGCGCAGCGTGCGCACAGCATGCCGGCAGCGTGCGCGCAGCATGCCGGCAGCGTGTGCGCAGCGTGCGCGCTTGGGAGCCTGGCCGCAGAATTTTTCGAAACTTGCAATGCCATGCGCGCGCACAGCTTGCGCGCAGCATGCCGGCAGCGTGCGCGCAGCATGCCGGCAGCGTGTGCGCAGCGTGCGCGCTTGGGAGCCTGTCGACAGAATTTTTCGAAACTTGCCATGCCATGCGCGCGCACAGCTTGCGCGCAGCGTGTGCACAGCATGCCGGCAGCGTGCGCACAGCATGCCGGCAGCGTGTGCGCAGCGTGCGCGCTTGGCAGCCTGTCGACAGAATTTTTCGAAACTTGCCATGCCATGCGCGCGCACAGCTTGCGCGCAGCGTGTGCACAGCATGCCGGCAGCGTGCGCACAACATGTCGGCAGCGTGCGCGCTCGGGAGCCTGTCGACAGAATTTTTCGAAACTTGCCATGCCATGCGCGCGCACAGCTTGCGCGCAGCGTGCTGATTCTGTCGACAGCGAGGCTAGCGAAACTTCTCCTGCCATGGCGTGCGCGCAGCGTGCTGACTCTGTCGACAGTGAGGCTAGCGAAATTTGTCTTGCCATGGCGTGCGCGCAGCTTGCGCATTCGGTCGACAGTGAGGCTAGCGAAACTTGTCCTGCCGTGGCCTGCGCGCAGCCTGCGCGCAGCATGCGCGCAGCATGTGCGCAGCATGCCGGCAGCCTAGTTCCAGATTTTTTCAAATGTCGACAGAATTTTTCAAACCTTGTCAAACCCCATTTTTATTGAAATTTCCTCGCACAATAAGCTCCCCATAAGTAGTCTATGATTTTTAGTACCTTCTCCAAGTTACAAAACTAAAAAATTCCTCCCGGATTTCTTTTAATGATTTTTTCAATTTTACGACTTCTAAAAATAATAAAAAATACTTCCCGACT
>NW_028276921.1:70000-72500 GCF_965620075.1 Prunus avium
GCACAGCATGCCGGCAGCGTGCGCGCAGCATGCCGGCAGCGTGTGCGCAGCGTGCGCGCTTGGGAGCCTGGCCGCAGAATTTTTCGAAACTTGCAATGCCATGCGCGCGCACAGCTTGCGCGCAGCATGCCGGCAGCGTGCGCGCAGCATGCCGGCAGCGTGTGCGCAGCGTGCGCGCTTGGGAGCCTGTCGACAGAATTTTTCGAAACTTGCCATGCCATGCGCGCGCACAGCTTGCGCGCAGCGTGTGCACAGCATGCCGGCAGCGTGCGCACAGCATGCCGGCAGCGTGTGCGCAGCGTGCGCGCTTGGCAGCCTGTCGACAGAATTTTTCGAAACTTGCCATGCCATGCGCGCGCACAGCTTGCGCGCAGCGTGTGCACAGCATGCCGGCAGCGTGCGCACAACATGTCGGCAGCGTGCGCGCTCGGGAGCCTGTCGACAGAATTTTTCGAAACTTGCCATGCCATGCGCGCGCACAGCTTGCGCGCAGCGTGCTGATTCTGTCGACAGCGAGGCTAGCGAAACTTCTCCTGCCATGGCGTGCGCGCAGCGTGCTGACTCTGTCGACAGTGAGGCTAGCGAAATTTGTCTTGCCATGGCGTGCGCGCAGCTTGCGCATTCGGTCGACAGTGAGGCTAGCGAAACTTGTCCTGCCGTGGCCTGCGCGCAGCCTGCGCGCAGCATGCGCGCAGCATGTGCGCAGCATGCCGGCAGCCTAGTTCCAGATTTTTTCAAATGTCGACAGAATTTTTCAAACCTTGTCAAACCCCATTTTTATTGAAATTTCCTCGCACAATAAGCTCCCCATAAGTAGTCTATGATTTTTAGTACCTTCTCCAAGTTACAAAACTAAAAAATTCCTCCCGGATTTCTTTTAATGATTTTTTCAATTTTACGACTTCTAAAAATAATAAAAAATACTTCCCGACTTCAAATATTTATGAAACTTTTTCCCATCAGAGATTGCATGTTTCTTAGTATCCCTGCAAAAAATCACGTCCAAATACCTTGTATTGAATTATTTAGAGCCCATTATGACTCCTCGCGCATAGGTGATGTCTCTTCCTGTCAAAGGGCTAAATGCATAAAATGCTATATAGGGGGGTGTGTGTTGCCTGCATATGCATGGCAGCCCATGCCCTCCTAGCTGCAGCCCCCTTCCCCCACGCCACACCCATGTCATGTTGCCTCGATATGTTGCCTCGGTATTATGGGTTTGGTGTCGGGGTCGGGGGGCTGCCACCCATGGCGGTGGTGGCCGGAATCCGGCCGCCGCCACCACGCCGCCGCCATGGGTGAGGGGGAAAAAAAAAGGCGTGGAAAGTTGCGAAATGGGGTTGTCTAGGCTTTTTTTTGGCATGGAAGAGCATGGAGTGCTAGGAACTCCTTCTCAAATGCGCGGGCATGTCGACCACAACCTCATTTCGCAACAACAACCACCCGTGTGGGGTGGCGGTGGGTGGATAGTCGCGGATTGGGGCTTGCCAAGCCAATGTTTTCAAAAAAATTCATCAAAATTAAAAACAAATGTTTTGTTGCCTTCGGATTTGTGGGCGAGCGGTGAGTCGGAGCGGAGCCGGTAAAGTTTAACCTCGGTGTGCACGGTTGTTTTTAGAAACTCAATCCAATGCCGGGGACGTTGAAAGTGACGCTCTTATGAGTTGCAAACCCGCAAGATTTAAAGAACCTTTTCAAAAAAATTTCAAACCAACAAGATTTAAAAACAGAAATTTTCATCAAAATGAAAAACAAATGTTTTGTTGCCTTCGGACTAGTGGGCGAGCGGCGAGTCGGAGCGGAGCCGGTAAAGTTTAACCTCGGTGTGCACGGTTGTTTTTAGAAACTCAATCCAATACCGGGGACGTTGAAAGTGATGCTCTTATGAGTTGCAAACCCACTAGATTTAAAGAACCTTTTCAAAACAATTTCAAACCAACAAGATTTAAACCAACAAAATTAAAAACAAATGTTTCGTTGCAAACAAATTGTGGGCGAGCGGCGAGTCGGAGTGGAGCCGGTAAAGTTTAACCTCGGTGTGCACGGTTGTTTTTAGAAACTCAATCCAATACCGGGGACGTTGAAAGTGACGCTCTTATGAGTTGCAAACCCACAAGATTTTAAAAACTTTTTGAAAATGTTTCTTCTAAATGACACATTTTGATCCTTGGCAAGTGCTCAATCTGTAACTATCCAATCACCGCCACACCACACCGGTCGGGAGTGTGTGAATGGTGTGCTTCCCGGGTTTGGCATAGACAATCTTTCGCATCGACAATCTTTTGCATGCGAGGGAATGTCTATGCCAACCCCGGGAAGCACACCATTCACCCACTAGTTGTGGGCGACGATGGGTTGGCTTCAAGTGAACTTTTGCTTGGGGTTGTCTTCGGTATGCTTTTGTGTTGGGAGTACGGCCACCAAACCTTCTCAATGCACGGGTATGTCGAGGATGGCTTTTGGCGGGGTTGATGAAGAAGCTACCCAATTCTCGGCCACA
>NW_028276921.1:82500-87500 GCF_965620075.1 Prunus avium
ATGTTGCCTCGATATGTTGCCTCGGTATTATGGGTTTGGTGTCGGGGTCGGGGGGCTGCCACCCATGGCGGTGGTGGCCGGAATCCGGCCGCCGCCACCACGCCGCCGCCATGGGTGAGGGGGAAAAAAAAAGGCGTGGAAAGTTGCGAAATGGGGTTGTCTAGGCTTTTTTTTGGCATGGAAGAGCATGGAGTGCTAGGAACTCCTTCTCAAATGCGCGGGCATGTCGACCACAACCTCATTTCGCAACAACAACCACCCGTGTGGGGTGGCGGTGGGTGGATAGTCGCGGATTGGGGCTTGCCAAGCCAATGTTTTCAAAAAAATTCATCAAAATTAAAAACAAATGTTTTGTTGCCTTCGGATTTGTGGGCGAGCGGTGAGTCGGAGCGGAGCCGGTAAAGTTTAACCTCGGTGTGCACGGTTGTTTTTAGAAACTCAATCCAATGCCGGGGACGTTGAAAGTGACGCTCTTATGAGTTGCAAACCCGCAAGATTTAAAGAACCTTTTCAAAAAAATTTCAAACCAACAAGATTTAAAAACAGAAATTTTCATCAAAATGAAAAACAAATGTTTTGTTGCCTTCGGACTAGTGGGCGAGCGGCGAGTCGGAGCGGAGCCGGTAAAGTTTAACCTCGGTGTGCACGGTTGTTTTTAGAAACTCAATCCAATACCGGGGACGTTGAAAGTGATGCTCTTATGAGTTGCAAACCCACTAGATTTAAAGAACCTTTTCAAAACAATTTCAAACCAACAAGATTTAAACCAACAAAATTAAAAACAAATGTTTCGTTGCAAACAAATTGTGGGCGAGCGGCGAGTCGGAGTGGAGCCGGTAAAGTTTAACCTCGGTGTGCACGGTTGTTTTTAGAAACTCAATCCAATACCGGGGACGTTGAAAGTGACGCTCTTATGAGTTGCAAACCCACAAGATTTTAAAAACTTTTTGAAAATGTTTCTTCTAAATGACACATTTTGATCCTTGGCAAGTGCTCAATCTGTAACTATCCAATCACCGCCACACCACACCGGTCGGGAGTGTGTGAATGGTGTGCTTCCCGGGTTTGGCATAGACAATCTTTCGCATCGACAATCTTTTGCATGCGAGGGAATGTCTATGCCAACCCCGGGAAGCACACCATTCACCCACTAGTTGTGGGCGACGATGGGTTGGCTTCAAGTGAACTTTTGCTTGGGGTTGTCTTCGGTATGCTTTTGTGTTGGGAGTACGGCCACCAAACCTTCTCAATGCACGGGTATGTCGAGGATGGCTTTTGGCGGGGTTGATGAAGAAGCTACCCAATTCTCGGCCACACGAACACATGGTGACGATGCGTTGGCTTCAAGTGAGCTTTAGCTTGGGGTTGTCTTCGGTATGCTTTTGTGTTGGGAGTACGGCCACCAAACCTTCTCAATGCACGGGTATGTCGAGGATGGCTTTCGGCGGAGTTGATGAAGAAGCTAGGGAATTGTTGGCCACTCTCACACGTGTGGGGGTAGGTTGGCTTTGAAAGAAGCTATCCAATCCTCTGAGTGTGCGGTTGAGCTATGATTAGGATTGTCTAGGCATTGCTTGTGTGTGCAAGGTGCGAGCCCAATGCACGAGCAAGTCGAGGATGACAATCTTAAGAGTAGCAATGATGCCACAAAATATCGGTTGCCTTCGGAGTAGTGGGTGAGCGGCGAGTCGGAGTGGAGCCGGTAAAGTTTAACCTCGGTGTGCACGGTTGTTTTTAGAAACTCAACCCAATACCGGGGACGTTGAAAGTGACACTCCTACTAGTTACGAACCCACAAAATATCGGTTGCCCCAAGTCCCTGAGTGTGCGGTTGAGCTATGATTAGGATTTGTCTAGGCACTGCTTGTGTGTGCACGGTGCGAGCCCAATGCACGAGCAAGTCGAGGATGACAATCTTAAGAGTAGCAATGATGCCACAAAATATCGGTTGCCTTCAGAGTAGTGGGCGAGCGGCGAGTCGGAGTGGAGCCGGTAAAGTTTAACCTCGGTGTGCACGGTTGTTTTTAGAAACTCAGCCCAATACCGGGGACGTTGAAAGTGACACTCCTACGAGTTACGAACCCACAACATATCGGTTGCCTAGATTCCATGGTATTCTTGTCATGCCTAGCGGTGCGGGCTTGGCTCCACTCGGTGCAGCCGCATTCTCAGTTAGCCATTGTGCTTGTTGAGATGTGCGGTTCGTTTGGTGGTGCTGGGCTTTGCTAATGCAACGGCGTGTGAGTGGTGAATGGGTGTTATGCACCGGCAGGCTCTTTGCTCTGGCATCGAACTGTCGTCTCATACCCCTCGTCATTGATGCTTCAAGATTGGCTTGTGCGGGTTAATGGGTTCCTGTTTTGGCTACCTATTGTTAAGGAATGGTGCCTCTCGTTGTCCCTTTCCTCCTCTTGCCTTTCGCGGGCAACAGGAGGATGTTGTAGCAGTGCTTGTGTCCCGATCAACCCACGACTCATCGTGAGATTGTGAAGGTCCACAAGTTCTGCTTGTGATCTCGGATGCGGAGCATTAAGCGGGCGTGGGGTCTTCGGGCTCCGAGCGTCCAATTTGAAGCGTTTTCGCTCGACACGTACGACTGTTCGAAACCTTGTCATGCCATGGCTTGCACGCAGATTGCTCCCCATTCAAGGCATTCAGAGACAGTGAGGCTATTGGAAGCTTGGCATGCTCACATCATGCACGAAGCCTGCGCGCAGCATGCCGGCAGCATGTCGACAGAATTTTTCAAACCTTGTCAAACCCAATTTTTATTGAAATTTCCCCGCACAATAAGCTCCCTATAATTAAGTCTATGATTTTTAGGACCTTCTCCAACTTACAAAATGATTTTTAGGACCTTGCCTTGCCTTCACATGCCGTGCCCATTCAAGGCATTCCGAGAAAGTAAGGTTATTGGAGGGTTCGGATGGCGTGGCTTGCCTTGCCTTGCCTTGCATTGGCATGCCATGCCCAAGTTGTGGCCTACACCAAGCCATTCAAGCCATGCCTTGCCTTGCCTTGCCTTGGCATTGCGCATCATCCAAGGCATTCCGAGTAAGTGAGGCTAGGCGAGGCTAAGGATGGCTTGCCTCGCCTTGCCTTGGCATGCCGTGCCCATGATGTGGCCTTGACCAAGCCATGCGTTGCCTTCGCCTTGGCATGCTGTGGCCTTGCCTTGCCTTGCCTCGCCATGCGATGCATTCCGACAAAGTGATGCAAAGCGGAAGCCTACCATGGCGTAAAAATGTCGACAGAATTTTTCGACATTTGAATAATGGGGTTTGACAAGGTTTGAAAAATTCAATAAAAATGGTAGGCTTGAATGTCGACAAAGTGACGCGAAGCGGAAGCCTACCATGGCGTAAAAATGTCGACAGAATTTTTCGGACCTTGTCCTGCCATGGGCTGCGCGCAGCATGCCGGCAGTCTGTGCGCAGCGTGCGCACAGAATGTCGGCAGCGTGCGCGCTGCTGAGCCTGTCGACAGAAATTTTCGAAACTTGTCCTGCCATGCGCGCGCGCAGCTTGCGCGCGGCGTGCGCGCAGCATGCCGGCAGCCTGTGCGCAGCGTGCGCGCTGCTCAGCCTGTCGACAGAAATTTTCGAAACTTGTCCTGCCATGCGCGCGCGCAGCGTGCGCACAGCATGCCGGCAGCGTGCGCGCAGCATGCCGGCAGCGTGTGCGCAGCGTGCGCGCTTGGGAGCCTGGCCGCAGAATTTTTCGAAACTTGCAATGCCATGCGCGCGCACAGCTTGCGCGCAGCATGCCGGCAGCGTGCGCGCAGCATGCCGGCAGCGTGTGCGCAGCGTGCGCGCTTGGGAGCCTGTCGACAGAATTTTTCGAAACTTGCCATGCCATGCGCGCGCACAGCTTGCGCGCAGCGTGTGCACAGCATGCCGGCAGCGTGCGCACAGCATGCCGGCAGCGTGTGCGCAGCGTGCGCGCTTGGCAGCCTGTCGACAGAATTTTTCGAAACTTGCCATGCCATGCGCGCGCACAGCTTGCGCGCAGCGTGTGCACAGCATGCCGGCAGCGTGCGCACAACATGTCGGCAGCGTGCGCGCTCGGGAGCCTGTCGACAGAATTTTTCGAAACTTGCCATGCCATGCGCGCGCACAGCTTGCGCGCAGCGTGCTGATTCTGTCGACAGCGAGGCTAGCGAAACTTCTCCTGCCATGGCGTGCGCGCAGCGTGCTGACTCTGTCGACAGTGAGGCTAGCGAAATTTGTCTTGCCATGGCGTGCGCGCAGCTTGCGCATTCGGTCGACAGTGAGGCTAGCGAAACTTGTCCTGCCGTGGCCTGCGCGCAGCCTGCGCGCAGCATGCGCGCAGCATGTGCGCAGCATGCCGGCAGCCTAGTTCCAGATTTTTTCAAATGTCGACAGAATTTTTCAAACCTTGTCAAACCCCATTTTTATTGAAATTTCCTCGCACAATAAGCTCCCCATAAGTAGTCTATGATTTTTAGTACCTTCTCCAAGTTACAAAACTAAAAAATTCCTCCCGGATTTCTTTTAATGATTTTTTCAATTTTACGACTTCTAAAAATAATAAAAAATACTTCCCGACTTCAAATATTTATGAAACTTTTTCCCATCAGAGATTGCATGTTTCTTAGTATCCCTGCAAAAAATCACGTCCAAATACCTTGTATTGAATTATTTAGAGCCCATTATGACTCCTCGCGCATAGGTGATGTCTCTTCCTGTCAAAGGGCTAAATGCATAAAATGCTATATAGGGGGGTGTGTGTTGCCTGCATATGCATGGCAGCCCATGCCCTCCTAGCTGCAGCCCCCTTCCCCCACGCCACACCCATGTCATGTTGCCTCGATATGTTGCCTCGATATGTTGCCTCGGTATTATGGGTTTGGTGTCGGGGTCGGGGGGCTGCCACCCATGGCGGTGGTGGCCGGAATCCGGCCGCCGCCACCACGCCGCCGCCATGGGTGAGGGGGAAAAAAAAAGGCGTGGAAAGTTGCGAAATGGGGTTGTCTAGGCT
>NW_028276921.1:97500-100000 GCF_965620075.1 Prunus avium
AGCGTGCGCGCTTGGGAGCCTGGCCGCAGAATTTTTCGAAACTTGCAATGCCATGCGCGCGCACAGCTTGCGCGCAGCATGCCGGCAGCGTGCGCGCAGCATGCCGGCAGCGTGTGCGCAGCGTGCGCGCTTGGGAGCCTGTCGACAGAATTTTTCGAAACTTGCCATGCCATGCGCGCGCACAGCTTGCGCGCAGCGTGTGCACAGCATGCCGGCAGCGTGCGCACAGCATGCCGGCAGCGTGTGCGCAGCGTGCGCGCTTGGCAGCCTGTCGACAGAATTTTTCGAAACTTGCCATGCCATGCGCGCGCACAGCTTGCGCGCAGCGTGTGCACAGCATGCCGGCAGCGTGCGCACAACATGTCGGCAGCGTGCGCGCTCGGGAGCCTGTCGACAGAATTTTTCGAAACTTGCCATGCCATGCGCGCGCACAGCTTGCGCGCAGCGTGCTGATTCTGTCGACAGCGAGGCTAGCGAAACTTCTCCTGCCATGGCGTGCGCGCAGCGTGCTGACTCTGTCGACAGTGAGGCTAGCGAAATTTGTCTTGCCATGGCGTGCGCGCAGCTTGCGCATTCGGTCGACAGTGAGGCTAGCGAAACTTGTCCTGCCGTGGCCTGCGCGCAGCCTGCGCGCAGCATGCGCGCAGCATGTGCGCAGCATGCCGGCAGCCTAGTTCCAGATTTTTTCAAATGTCGACAGAATTTTTCAAACCTTGTCAAACCCCATTTTTATTGAAATTTCCTCGCACAATAAGCTCCCCATAAGTAGTCTATGATTTTTAGTACCTTCTCCAAGTTACAAAACTAAAAAATTCCTCCCGGATTTCTTTTAATGATTTTTTCAATTTTACGACTTCTAAAAATAATAAAAAATACTTCCCGACTTCAAATATTTATGAAACTTTTTCCCATCAGAGATTGCATGTTTCTTAGTATCCCTGCAAAAAATCACGTCCAAATACCTTGTATTGAATTATTTAGAGCCCATTATGACTCCTCGCGCATAGGTGATGTCTCTTCCTGTCAAAGGGCTAAATGCATAAAATGCTATATAGGGGGGTGTGTGTTGCCTGCATATGCATGGCAGCCCATGCCCTCCTAGCTGCAGCCCCCTTCCCCCACGCCACACCCATGTCATGTTGCCTCGATATGTTGCCTCGATATGTTGCCTCGGTATTATGGGTTTGGTGTCGGGGTCGGGGGGCTGCCACCCATGGCGGTGGTGGCCGGAATCCGGCCGCCGCCACCACGCCGCCGCCATGGGTGAGGGGGAAAAAAAAAGGCGTGGAAAGTTGCGAAATGGGGTTGTCTAGGCTTTTTTTTGGCATGGAAGAGCATGGAGTGCTAGGAACTCCTTCTCAAATGCGCGGGCATGTCGACCACAACCTCATTTCGCAACAACAACCACCCGTGTGGGGTGGCGGTGGGTGGATAGTCGCGGATTGGGGCTTGCCAAGCCAATGTTTTCAAAAAAATTCATCAAAATTAAAAACAAATGTTTTGTTGCCTTCGGATTTGTGGGCGAGCGGTGAGTCGGAGCGGAGCCGGTAAAGTTTAACCTCGGTGTGCACGGTTGTTTTTAGAAACTCAATCCAATGCCGGGGACGTTGAAAGTGACGCTCTTATGAGTTGCAAACCCGCAAGATTTAAAGAACCTTTTCAAAAAAATTTCAAACCAACAAGATTTAAAAACAGAAATTTTCATCAAAATGAAAAACAAATGTTTTGTTGCCTTCGGACTAGTGGGCGAGCGGCGAGTCGGAGCGGAGCCGGTAAAGTTTAACCTCGGTGTGCACGGTTGTTTTTAGAAACTCAATCCAATACCGGGGACGTTGAAAGTGATGCTCTTATGAGTTGCAAACCCACTAGATTTAAAGAACCTTTTCAAAACAATTTCAAACCAACAAGATTTAAACCAACAAAATTAAAAACAAATGTTTCGTTGCAAACAAATTGTGGGCGAGCGGCGAGTCGGAGTGGAGCCGGTAAAGTTTAACCTCGGTGTGCACGGTTGTTTTTAGAAACTCAATCCAATACCGGGGACGTTGAAAGTGACGCTCTTATGAGTTGCAAACCCACAAGATTTTAAAAACTTTTTGAAAATGTTTCTTCTAAATGACACATTTTGATCCTTGGCAAGTGCTCAATCTGTAACTATCCAATCACCGCCACACCACACCGGTCGGGAGTGTGTGAATGGTGTGCTTCCCGGGTTTGGCATAGACAATCTTTCGCATCGACAATCTTTTGCATGCGAGGGAATGTCTATGCCAACCCCGGGAAGCACACCATTCACCCACTAGTTGTGGGCGACGATGGGTTGGCTTCAAGTGAACTTTTGCTTGGGGTTGTCTTCGGTATGCTTTTGTGTTGGGAGTACGGCCACCAAACCTTCTCAATGCACGGGTATGTCGAGGATGGCTTTTGGTGGGGTTGATGAAGAAGCTACCCAATTCTCGGCCACACGAACACATGGTGACGATGCGTTGGCTTCAAGTGA
>NW_028276921.1:120000-122500 GCF_965620075.1 Prunus avium
GCAGCCTGTGCGCAGCGTGCGCGCTGCTCAGCCTGTCGACAGAAATTTTCGAAACTTGTCCTGCCATGCGCGCGCGCAGCGTGCGCACAGCATGCCGGCAGCGTGCGCGCAGCATGCCGGCAGCGTGTGCGCAGCGTGCGCGCTTGGGAGCCTGGCCGCAGAATTTTTCGAAACTTGCAATGCCATGCGCGCGCACAGCTTGCGCGCAGCATGCCGGCAGCGTGCGCGCAGCATGCCGGCAGCGTGTGCGCAGCGTGCGCGCTTGGGAGCCTGTCGACAGAATTTTTCGAAACTTGCCATGCCATGCGCGCGCACAGCTTGCGCGCAGCGTGTGCACAGCATGCCGGCAGCGTGCGCACAGCATGCCGGCAGCGTGTGCGCAGCGTGCGCGCTTGGCAGCCTGTCGACAGAATTTTTCGAAACTTGCCATGCCATGCGCGCGCACAGCTTGCGCGCAGCGTGTGCACAGCATGCCGGCAGCGTGCGCACAACATGTCGGCAGCGTGCGCGCTCGGGAGCCTGTCGACAGAATTTTTCGAAACTTGCCATGCCATGCGCGCGCACAGCTTGCGCGCAGCGTGCTGATTCTGTCGACAGCGAGGCTAGCGAAACTTCTCCTGCCATGGCGTGCGCGCAGCGTGCTGACTCTGTCGACAGTGAGGCTAGCGAAATTTGTCTTGCCATGGCGTGCGCGCAGCTTGCGCATTCGGTCGACAGTGAGGCTAGCGAAACTTGTCCTGCCGTGGCCTGCGCGCAGCCTGCGCGCAGCATGCGCGCAGCATGTGCGCAGCATGCCGGCAGCCTAGTTCCAGATTTTTTCAAATGTCGACAGAATTTTTCAAACCTTGTCAAACCCCATTTTTATTGAAATTTCCTCGCACAATAAGCTCCCCATAAGTAGTCTATGATTTTTAGTACCTTCTCCAAGTTACAAAACTAAAAAATTCCTCCCGGATTTCTTTTAATGATTTTTTCAATTTTACGACTTCTAAAAATAATAAAAAATACTTCCCGACTTCAAATATTTATGAAACTTTTTCCCATCAGAGATTGCATGTTTCTTAGTATCCCTGCAAAAAATCACGTCCAAATACCTTGTATTGAATTATTTAGAGCCCATTATGACTCCTCGCGCATAGGTGATGTCTCTTCCTGTCAAAGGGCTAAATGCATAAAATGCTATATAGGGGGGTGTGTGTTGCCTGCATATGCATGGCAGCCCATGCCCTCCTAGCTGCAGCCCCCTTCCCCCACGCCACACCCATGTCATGTTGCCTCGATATGTTGCCTCGGTATTATGGGTTTGGTGTCGGGGTCGGGGGGCTGCCACCCATGGCGGTGGTGGCCGGAATCCGGCCGCCGCCACCACGCCGCCGCCATGGGTGAGGGGGAAAAAAAAAGGCGTGGAAAGTTGCGAAATGGGGTTGTCTAGGCTTTTTTTTGGCATGGAAGAGCATGGAGTGCTAGGAACTCCTTCTCAAATGCGCGGGCATGTCGACCACAACCTCATTTCGCAACAACAACCACCCGTGTGGGGTGGCGGTGGGTGGATAGTCGCGGATTGGGGCTTGCCAAGCCAATGTTTTCAAAAAAATTCATCAAAATTAAAAACAAATGTTTTGTTGCCTTCGGATTTGTGGGCGAGCGGTGAGTCGGAGCGGAGCCGGTAAAGTTTAACCTCGGTGTGCACGGTTGTTTTTAGAAACTCAATCCAATGCCGGGGACGTTGAAAGTGACGCTCTTATGAGTTGCAAACCCGCAAGATTTAAAGAACCTTTTCAAAAAAATTTCAAACCAACAAGATTTAAAAACAGAAATTTTCATCAAAATGAAAAACAAATGTTTTGTTGCCTTCGGACTAGTGGGCGAGCGGCGAGTCGGAGCGGAGCCGGTAAAGTTTAACCTCGGTGTGCACGGTTGTTTTTAGAAACTCAATCCAATACCGGGGACGTTGAAAGTGATGCTCTTATGAGTTGCAAACCCACTAGATTTAAAGAACCTTTTCAAAACAATTTCAAACCAACAAGATTTAAACCAACAAAATTAAAAACAAATGTTTCGTTGCAAACAAATTGTGGGCGAGCGGCGAGTCGGAGTGGAGCCGGTAAAGTTTAACCTCGGTGTGCACGGTTGTTTTTAGAAACTCAATCCAATACCGGGGACGTTGAAAGTGACGCTCTTATGAGTTGCAAACCCACAAGATTTTAAAAACTTTTTGAAAATGTTTCTTCTAAATGACACATTTTGATCCTTGGCAAGTGCTCAATCTGTAACTATCCAATCACCGCCACACCACACCGGTCGGGAGTGTGTGAATGGTGTGCTTCCCGGGTTTGGCATAGACAATCTTTCGCATCGACAATCTTTTGCATGCGAGGGAATGTCTATGCCAACCCCGGGAAGCACACCATTCACCCACTAGTTGTGGGCGACGATGGGTTGGCTTCAAGTGAACTTTTGCTTGGGGTTGTCTTCGGTATGCTTTTGTGTTGGGAGTACG
>NW_028276921.1:142500-145000 GCF_965620075.1 Prunus avium
GCAGCGTGCGCACAGCATGTCGGCAGCGTGCGCGCTGCTGAGCCTGTCGACAGAAATTTTCGAAACTTGTCCTGCCATGCGCGCGCGCAGCTTGCGCGCGGCGTGCGCGCAGCATGCCGGCAGCCTGCGCGCAGCATGCCGGCAGCCTGTGCGCAGCGTGCGCGCTGCTCAGCCTGTCGACAGAAATTTTCGAAACTTGTCCTGCCATGCGCGCGCGCAGCGTGCGCACAGCATGCCGGCAGCGTGCGCGCAGCATGCCGGCAGCGTGTGCGCAGCGTGCGCGCTTGGGAGCCTGGCCGCAGAATTTTTCGAAACTTGCAATGCCATGCGCGCGCACAGCTTGCGCGCAGCATGCCGGCAGCGTGCGCGCAGCATGCCGGCAGCGTGTGCGCAGCGTGCGCGCTTGGGAGCCTGTCGACAGAATTTTTCGAAACTTGCCATGCCATGCGCGCGCACAGCTTGCGCGCAGCGTGTGCACAGCATGCCGGCAGCGTGCGCACAGCATGCCGGCAGCGTGTGCGCAGCGTGCGCGCTTGGCAGCCTGTCGACAGAATTTTTCGAAACTTGCCATGCCATGCGCGCGCACAGCTTGCGCGCAGCGTGTGCACAGCATGCCGGCAGCGTGCGCACAACATGTCGGCAGCGTGCGCGCTCGGGAGCCTGTCGACAGAATTTTTCGAAACTTGCCATGCCATGCGCGCGCACAGCTTGCGCGCAGCGTGCTGATTCTGTCGACAGCGAGGCTAGCGAAACTTCTCCTGCCATGGCGTGCGCGCAGCGTGCTGACTCTGTCGACAGTGAGGCTAGCGAAATTTGTCTTGCCATGGCGTGCGCGCAGCTTGCGCATTCGGTCGACAGTGAGGCTAGCGAAACTTGTCCTGCCGTGGCCTGCGCGCAGCCTGCGCGCAGCATGCGCGCAGCATGTGCGCAGCATGCCGGCAGCCTAGTTCCAGATTTTTTCAAATGTCGACAGAATTTTTCAAACCTTGTCAAACCCCATTTTTATTGAAATTTCCTCGCACAATAAGCTCCCCATAAGTAGTCTATGATTTTTAGTACCTTCTCCAAGTTACAAAACTAAAAAATTCCTCCCGGATTTCTTTTAATGATTTTTTCAATTTTACGACTTCTAAAAATAATAAAAAATACTTCCCGACTTCAAATATTTATGAAACTTTTTCCCATCAGAGATTGCATGTTTCTTAGTATCCCTGCAAAAAATCACGTCCAAATACCTTGTATTGAATTATTTAGAGCCCATTATGACTCCTCGCGCATAGGTGATGTCTCTTCCTGTCAAAGGGCTAAATGCATAAAATGCTATATAGGGGGGTGTGTGTTGCCTGCATATGCATGGCAGCCCATGCCCTCCTAGCTGCAGCCCCCTTCCCCCACGCCACACCCATGTCATGTTGCCTCGATATGTTGCCTCGATATGTTGCCTCGGTATTATGGGTTTGGTGTCGGGGTCGGGGGGCTGCCACCCATGGCGGTGGTGGCCGGAATCCGGCCGCCGCCACCACGCCGCCGCCATGGGTGAGGGGGAAAAAAAAAGGCGTGGAAAGTTGCGAAATGGGGTTGTCTAGGCTTTTTTTTGGCATGGAAGAGCATGGAGTGCTAGGAACTCCTTCTCAAATGCGCGGGCATGTCGACCACAACCTCATTTCGCAACAACAACCACCCGTGTGGGGTGGCGGTGGGTGGATAGTCGCGGATTGGGGCTTGCCAAGCCAATGTTTTCAAAAAAATTCATCAAAATTAAAAACAAATGTTTTGTTGCCTTCGGATTTGTGGGCGAGCGGTGAGTCGGAGCGGAGCCGGTAAAGTTTAACCTCGGTGTGCACGGTTGTTTTTAGAAACTCAATCCAATGCCGGGGACGTTGAAAGTGACGCTCTTATGAGTTGCAAACCCGCAAGATTTAAAGAACCTTTTCAAAAAAATTTCAAACCAACAAGATTTAAAAACAGAAATTTTCATCAAAATGAAAAACAAATGTTTTGTTGCCTTCGGACTAGTGGGCGAGCGGCGAGTCGGAGCGGAGCCGGTAAAGTTTAACCTCGGTGTGCACGGTTGTTTTTAGAAACTCAATCCAATACCGGGGACGTTGAAAGTGATGCTCTTATGAGTTGCAAACCCACTAGATTTAAAGAACCTTTTCAAAACAATTTCAAACCAACAAGATTTAAACCAACAAAATTAAAAACAAATGTTTCGTTGCAAACAAATTGTGGGCGAGCGGCGAGTCGGAGTGGAGCCGGTAAAGTTTAACCTCGGTGTGCACGGTTGTTTTTAGAAACTCAATCCAATACCGGGGACGTTGAAAGTGACGCTCTTATGAGTTGCAAACCCACAAGATTTTAAAAACTTTTTGAAAATGTTTCTTCTAAATGACACATTTTGATCCTTGGCAAGTGCTCAATCTGTAACTATCCAATCACCGCCACACCACACCGGTCGGGAGTGTGTGAATGGTGTGCTTCCCGGGTTTGGCATAGACAA